>NW_027505928.1:0-134275 GCF_021521415.1 Bidens hawaiensis | reverse complement strand
AGTTGGGTAGTTTGGAGGTAGTTGAGGCTACGACTGAGAAGCTCGATAAAATTAAGGCGTTTATGAAGGCCGCTCAGGAACGTCAAAAGTCCTATGCGAACAAAAGGCGAAGGCCTATTGTGTTCGAGGCTGGGGATCGGGTTTTGTTAAAAGTTTCTCCTTGGAAGGGCATTATTCATTTTCGTAAGAGGGGGAAGCTCAGTCCGAGGTTTATTGGTTCGTTCCGTATTTTGGCCCGAGTTGGTGAGGTAGCATATAGGCTGGAATTGCCCGAGGAGCTCGCGGGGATTCATCATACTTTTCGCATGTCCCATCTGAGGAAATGCTTAGCAGATGAAGAGGCCCATGTGCCTCTTGATGATATTGAGCTTGGTAGTAAGCTGAACTACGTGGAGGAGCGTATTGCTTACTTGACCGTCAAGAAAGGCGGTTGCGGAACAAGGTGGTTAAGCAGGTGAAGGTGCAGTGGATGCACCGTAGGGGTTCCGAGGCTACTTGGGAGTCCGAAGACGAGATGATGAAACTCCACCCGCAGTTGTTCCTATCGCGTCGGGATTTGAGGACGAATCCCATTGTAAGGGGGGTGGACTTGTAACGCCCGTTAACTCCGGTTCCAAGAGTTAAAGCTTGTAGAGTATGTATAATTCTCGGGATTTATCCGACGTTTCTCGGAGGCCTTTACGTCATCTCGGTACGTTAAATCATTTAACTTTCTTCCATAATGCGTTATACTTCAATTTGGAGGGAGTTGGATGTAACTATTTTTATTTTATCCTAAAATAAATTAACCTAACCCTAAAACCCTTCTAGCGGTCCGATCGGAAGAGAGACCCCCCCCTGCTCAAAATTCTTCTGTCCAGCCAGCTTTGATCCGTAAAAAACTCCAATTCCAGGTCGGTTTTATGATTCCCCATGTCTTTTACACGTTAATTGACCTTTTTATTGCGCGTATTGATCGAAAAAACGTCTTGTTGTAGGCTAACCGGGTGGCTGTCCAATTAAGCTTTTTCGGGACTGTTCAGAGTGAGGTTTTTTCATCAAAATCCTCCTAGGTATGTGTAGTACATCATACTTAAAAACCATATTCGTTGAAGGTGTTTAGGTCAGTCAATCGATTTTAGTTCGAAAACTAGGGTTTATCGCGTGTAGAATCGTCAATTGTTGAGTTTGATGCGTTAATCGATTGAATGACCAACCGAATCAGTTTGTACAGCCCAAGGGGGGTTTAAGGCTGTGGGAAAATTATTTTTTTGGAACTCGGGGCTGTTTAGGTTGGTGATTAGTTAATCGAGTCGGTTGTGCGCAAATTGTCGTTTAAACATTAAAGTGAGTGTTGTAAAAGAGAACCGTCAACCCTATCAACTCGGGTGACATAATTATGATGTATGAAAGGGTTAAGATGGGAATTTGGTCCATTTGGGGCTGATTTGTTTGACAATTGGCTTTTAAGATTTAGTACGCGCGTATTCGACTCGATTTGCATACCGACGGGTGAGTTGTGCATCATGGTTGGCCCCGACCATGATCGTAGGGTGGATTTGGTTAATTGAAAGGTTTTAGGGGCTGAGGTAAAGTAATTGGGTATGGGTTAGGCCCCGGGCCAAGTTGTTGGGCCTCGGGCCAAAGTGTTGGGCTTGAACGGCCCATTAGGCAAGTGTGTTCTTACGGTCTAGTTTAGTGACGCGTTGTGTACAATTTATAGGCCCTTACTTGTGAGTGTGCACTTAGGGATTTCCTAGCTCATTGCAGCTGTTCGGTTGATTTCAGGTGAGTTCTTGATGCCCCGTTTAACTCTTTTTAAGTTTTGGGCTACCATGCACACCTAAGCGATTTTGCTTGATGAATTGTTTTAAACTATTTTGCATAGGCTTGCTAGTATTGGTAGGCCTTGGAATGTTATAGAATGTGTGTATGTATATATATTATTGTATGGCCAATATTTGGCAAATGTTGTAGTCGTTATCGACTACGGAATGTTACGTATGCCTACTTCGTGTTTGCATGCGCTGAATGGTATGTTACGTGTTGGGGTTGTACGTTTTCTCGGCCCTGAATGTTATTATTGAATGTTATATATATATTTATATATATATAGGAATGCACGTATAGAGATGTTCATACGTAAGGATGATTATTTATTAAATGTGATGACCTAACTGATGTATTTTTGTTTATAGTTTTAAAACAGTTGGAATGATTATTAAGACTTTTGTTACTTATTTAAAACTTGAACTCACTCAGCTTAAGCTGACCTTGTGTGCATGTTAGTGTGAGTTTCAGGTTAGGAAGAGGATGCCTTATCGCTTGAACGTGCACCTTACTTGGATGGTGAAGGGCATACGGGATTTGAAGACTTTATTATTAAAAATTTCCTTTTAAAAATTTTTATTAAAGATAATTAAGTTGGTTTTGGGCAAAATTCCCGAGTTTTGGGAACTTGTTTTATTATTTATGTTTTCCGCTGAATTTTACTCTGAAATTGGTTGCTTAATGGAACGATTGATTTTTTTCTTTCTTTTTTTAATAAGTGTTTTGTATGATTACCAGCTATGGGGTTCTCGGGGTTCGGGGCCTTACAAGTTGGTATCAGAGCTTTAGTTCGAGGGATCCAAGCATCCCCGAATGCTAGGACTCGAACTGTAAGCAAAGAGACACGTATGCCCACAGCGAGTAGCTGCACGCCAAGAGGTAACTTTTAATTATTTAGTCATTCCTTTAAATTTAAAAGTTTCTGGTATGTGATAACTGTTTAAGTGTTAGATAGGAGGCTAACGTGGTTAGGGGCAGGGGGTGGTTAGGACGGGCGGGTAAAGTAAACGACTAATTACACTTGATCAACGTCATTAGCAGTTTACCCTTACCTTACATGTTCTAATTACCACTTGTACTTGACCGTGTTAAAATTCTATGTTTGTAGGGATAAGTCATGGTTAATACTCGAGCTGCTAAGAGAGGTGGTCCTAGAGTTCGCGACCGTGGTCGTAAGCCACGTGCCGAAGCCGAGAGAGAGATTCCTACTCCCCAGCGGGAGGAGACCCCGATTCATGAGGAGGGGGATAACCCCGCCTTAGATCCTGCTATGCGCGCGGCTATCGCCGACGAGGTTTACCAGGTGCTCCATAGCACCATTCCAGAGATCGTTGCTGAGGCCGTTAGGGCCATGGAAGAGTCTTTAGTTGGTAAAGGTTCGGAAAAAGGGAAGAAAGGTAAGGAGACAGAGGTCGAGGAAGAGGAAGAGGTGTATGTACCGAGTGGGGATGGGGATAAGGTTCGGACTATTAGTGTATCTACTCGGGGTTGTTCGTATGGGGACTTCAAAAAGTGTGACCCTCTTTTCGATGGTACTAAAGATGCATTAGCAACACACCAGTGGGTGAGAGAGATGGAGGCCGTTCTAAGGGTTAGTAAGTGCAAAAGGGATGACATGGTGACTTATTCTACTGCCTCGTTTCGTTCTGAGGCACTGTGTTGATGGGATAACTTGGCGCAGGCTATGGGTGATCCTTCGATTAGGAGGATGACCTGGGACGAGTTGAAGAAATTGGTTCTCGATCAGTTTTGTCCTCCACATGAATTGGATAAGATAGAGCAAGAATTCTTGACCTTGGAGGCTGGTACTATGTCGCATCGGGAGTATACTACCAAGTTCAACAAGATGGCTCGCTTATGTCCCGATCTGGTTACCCCTGAGGCAAAAAGGATTAAGAAGTATGTGAAGGGCCTTCCCGGTGGATATTCGTAGGGGTGTGGTGACCACCGACATGAACTCCTTTCACTCGGTGGTTACCTTGGCAGGTACATTGTATGAACAGAGGGAGAAGTTACCACCGACCGAGGCTAGGAAGACTTGGAACACTAATTCGTATGGTAAGCGGCCCAGGGGAAACAATTTTAGTTCGTCTGGGAAAAGGGTGAAGACTGAGACTTCTGAGTTTAGGAGGGAGGCGACATTCAGTAATTACAAGAAGTGCGGCAAACTACACAAGGGGGAGTGTAAGAGTGGGTCCGGCACCTGTTTTCGTTGCGATAAGGTTGGGCACCCCCATTACGAGTGTCTGACTCTGACTTGTTTCCGCTGTAAGGGTTCCGGCCACTTGTCATCAAACTGTCCTACCAGTAAGGTGGGGGGATCCAATCAGGGGACTTCCTCAAGAGGGAAGATGGAAGAGAAGCCGAAGGCCAGCGCAATGGCCATCAACATCTCCAAGAAGGAGGCGAAGGATGATGCGGATGTCGTTTTAGGTACTTTTCCTTATTTAGTTTTCATTCCACCGTTATAATTTCTTGTTCCTTTGAAATCGTATGTGTTGACTGTGTAGCTAAGCAGTAGTATAATATCGTCCCATGTACATTTCTACTTGATGAGTTACAGGCGTCAGTTTTATTTGATTCGAGTGCCAGTAGAAGTTTTGTGTCTACCGCTTTCTGTTCCTCGTTGAATAAATCACCCGAGCGCGTAGTCGATGTGTTTGAGGTTGAGGTCACCATAGGAAAATCCAGGTCCGTGTCTAGGGCTATTCAGGGTTGTTCCATCGAGTTGTCTGGGTATAGATTTCCAGTGCGGTTGTATTTGATGCCGCTTTGCTGTTTCGATCTGGTGCTCGGGATGGATTGGCTCGCGAGTGTTGATGCTCAGATCATTTGTGGTCAGAAACTCATTCGTCTAAAGGCCCCGGATGGGACTCAAATTACGGTCTTCGGTGATCGGAATGTTGCGACGCCACATATTATATCCATGCTTAAGGCGGGAAAGTTGATGCAGCGGGGGTGCGGGGCGTATCTGGCGTATGCTATAAACGTAAATACCGAGGTGGTTACCGTCGGTGATGTTCCTATTGTTCAGGATTTCCCGGATGTATTTCTAGATGATTTGTCAGATGTGCCGCCGGATCGCGAGGTGGAGTTCCAGATAGACCTTGTACCGGGCGCCAAACCCGTTGCCCGAGCTCCTTACCGCCTAGCACCGAATGAAATGAAGGAACTTATGGCTCAGTTGGAAAACTTGCTCGATAAGGGCTTTATTCGACCAAGCATCTCACCTTGGGGTGCCCCGGTCCTGTTCGTTAAGAAGAAGGACGGTAGCATGCGAATGCGCATTGACTACCGTGAATTGAATAAGCTCACTGATAAGAATCGGTACCCTCTCCCTAGGATCGACGACTTATTTGATCAGCTCCAAGGAGCTAGTTGGTTCTCGAAGATCGACCTTAGGTCCGGGTATCATCAGCTGAAAATTCGGGGGGGAGGATATTCTTAAGACCACCTTCCGCACCCGTTATGGACATTATGAGTTCCTCATGATGTCTTTCGGTTTGACCAACGCACCGGCTGTGTTCATGGATCTTATGAACCGGGTGTGTAGACCGATGCTCGATCGCTCTGTTATTGTATTCATCGATGACATTCTTGTGTATCCCAAAAGCGAATCCAATCACGCCAGTCATCTCTCGGAAGTTTTGGAAGCTCTGCGAAAGAACGAGTGGTATGCAAAATTTTCTAAGTGTTCCTTCTGGTTACGCGAGGTTCAGTTCTTGGGTCATGTTATTAACCCGAGTGTGCATCATGGTTAGCCCCGACCATGATCGTAGGGTAAATTTGGTTAATTGAAAGGTTTTAGGGGCTGAGGTAAAGTTATTGGGTATGGGTTAGGCCTTGGGCCAAGTTGTTGGGCCTCGGGCCAAAGTGTTGGGCTTGAACGGCCCATTAGGCAAGTGTGTTCTTACGGTCTAGTTTAGTGACGCGTTGTGTACAATTTACAGGCCCTTACTTGTGAGTGTGCACTTAGGGATTTCCTAGCTCGTTGCAGGTGTTCGGTTGATTTTAGGTGAGTTATTGATGCCCCGTTTAACTCTTTTTAAGTTTTGGGCTAGCATGCACACCTAAGCGATTTTGCTTGATGAAATGTTTTAAACTATTTTGCACAGGCTTGCTAGTATTGGTAGGCCTTGGAATGTTATAGAATGTGTGTATGTATATATATTATTGTATGGCCAATATTTAGTGAATGTTGTAGTCGTTATCGACTACGGAATGTTACGTATGCCTACTTCGTGTTTGCATGCGTTGAATAGAATGTTACGTGTTGGGGTTGTATGTTTTCTCGGCCCTGAATGTTATTATTGAATGTTATATATATATATATATATATATATATTTATATTTATATTTATATATATATATGAATGCACGTATAGAGATGTTCATACGTAAGGATGATTATTTATTAAATGTAATGACCTAACTGATGTATTTCCGTTTACAGTTTTAAAACCGTTGGAATGATTATTAAGACTTTTGTTACTTATTTAAAACTTGAACTCACTCAGCTTAAGCTGACTTTGTGTGCATGTTAGTGTGAGTTTCAGGTTAGGAAGAGGATGCTTTATCGCATGGACGTGCACGAAGCTACTTGGACGGTGAAGGGAATACGGGATTTGAAGACTTTATTATTAAACATTTCCTTTTATAAATTTTTATTAAAGATAATTAAGTTGGTTTTGGGCAAAATTCCCAGGTTTTGGGAACTTTTTTATTATTTACGTTTTCCGCTGAATTTTACTCTGAAATTGGTTGCTTAATGGAACAATTGATATTTTCTTTCTTTTTTTAGTTTAAATTTTATAAGTGTTTTGTATGATTACCAACTGTGGGGTTCCCGGGGTTCGGGGCCTCAGCAAGCCATGTGTCATAGTTTAGGGCTTGAACATATGTCTCGAATTTATTCGCCCCTAATGGATAGTCTTCCATCTTAAGTAACTTAGGTGGCTTGTTTGATGTTCCCATCTCATTATCTAAGTTTAGACTCTGAATCAGGTTCATGGATGGCACGTCAAAAGCATTGAAATTTTCCATCTTTTGAAAAATTCTTGAAGCAGCGTATAAGTCTTTCTTAGCATATAAGGTCGCTTGGAAACGTGTAAGACTTTATCGGGCGTATAAGATATGCGCCGTGTAAGTCTGTTTTAAATTAAGGTAGACACGGCGTATAAGTAAGAGTTATGCTCCGTATATATGAGTTATTCATTGAAAAATTTTATACACGAAGTGTAATACAGCATGTAAGTGGTATACGTGGAAACATCTGCGCCGTATATGATCATATTGAGCATTTTGACAAACTTTTTGTAAAAAAAACGAAAGTGTAGAAGTTTGATACTTTGAGCAACTGGTTTAGGCTAGGAATAAGACATGTTGTGATCTTTTGGTGAGATTTTGACGGTGAAATCTTCTGTTGTGATGAAATCATGGTAGAAACGAGATAATGTTGGGGTTTTCCAAGTAGATATAGAGACCAATGCTCTGATACCACTAGTAAGAACATGTAGGACCATAAGATACACATGTAGTGACATGTACGATGATATCTACTCTTCAAATACTAAGTGCGGGAATCCATAGTATAGGTGAAGCACTTAAGAATCTCTTTTAACTTCTTTATATTACTTGGTAACGATATGTACATAAGGAATATGACAGTATGCGCCGTGTAACACATACACGCCATGTAAGTCACTTATATGCTCTAAAACATGACAAAACATCCAATACAGTTATCTAATACATACAAGACATAAGCAATAGACATTTAAGCACTAACAATATGGAAGTGTAGAACAAATCTTGGCATGAATCCAAGTGTCGGGTAAAAATCAAGTAAACTGAACACTCGTGTTAACGAGTTAATCAATGTTCAAACCACCAAAAGTTCAATCTATCGTTTTAGTTGTGGTTTAATTTATAGTACTCATATTACTTAAGATTTTTGGAAGTCTTGAAACAAATTTTGGCCTAAACCAAGTTTCGGGTAAAACCGTGTAAAAGTCAAACTACTCGTCTTAACGAGCTAGTCACAGTTCAAACAACCAAAAACTCTTTCCTAATCATTTTAACTTATGTCTCATTTTATAGTATTTATATTTCTAACATTATGGCATGTCAGAACCAAACTTGGTTTTATACTAAGATCGGGCCGATTTACACTCGCTTAAACCCATGTTTGGGACTTTAGTTAATAAAATTATCAAACTTGTTTAAGCTACTGATTTTATTGAAGTCATTCATATATTTAAACATTTTGGTGAGTTGGATGTGGATTTGTTAATTTATAAAGTCCCGAACCCACTAAACCGAACAAATCTTTAAAAGTCATATCTTGATGCTTTGTACTAAACCAACTCCCCTTTGAATAACATAACAAAGGTTGAGTAAAACTAAACATCAAAGGCGTACTTTCTTGTAAAACTCATTTATTTAATTATTATTTTATTTAACCGCATTTTGTTAAATATAACTTAAACTCCTGAAAACCCGAGCCTTGTTTTTATGAACTATTATACCATTTATATTCAGTCTTCAAAACTCAATATTAATTCAAGGTATTTCAATCGAAGACACACACATAAACCTTCGGGCTCGCTTTCTTAACGATTTTATTCAAGTTTTTCTTTTGTCATCATCATTTTATCCAAGTGAGTAAGTCCATCCCCGTTTTCCCTTTTATATATTGTGGGTAGCTTGCATACTTTCTCAAACAAAAATGATCTAAGACTTGGATCCTGAAACCTCAAACTCTAGTTTGTGTGTTACTTAAAATAATTCCTCGACTATGTGTTAAATGCATCATAGGATTAACTGCTAAATTTTTATTGTCAGGACCGAAAATCTGGTGCAAACCTTAAGTAGGTTGACAAGAACACACGGATCTAATAACCCAAAGGCCTATTGGATATTCCGGCGGTTTCAGAATATTCAACAGATGGGAACAAAGGTTTTTAGATAATAACAACGAAACAATAAAATATAGTCATTAAGAACAATATCAAAGACAAAGATTCACTACATTTAATATATCATTCAATGAAATAGTGAAAGGAATGTCTAGGGTTTCGTGTTAGCGGCGGCGGCTGTACGAGGAGACAAAAGATAATATTCATTCGAATGTTTTTGTCCTCGTATTGCGTTCTTATCCCCCTTTTAAAAATGGAACCTAGGACTCTATTTATAGTCCTGACAATCCTTCTAGGTTTGCTCGAATGACAAAGTAAAATACAAGTGTAGTAGTCTTCGAGCATGTTATCTATCTTGCTCGAGCAGACTTGTTATGTAGTGCATGCTCAATGAGTGACTTCAAGCATACTTTACTTACTCCAACATGTTTCATTCTTCTTGACTAATCCTTGCTTTGCTCGAATTTGTCCTTCGAGCAGGCATATTCTTCTTGATGTCTTCAATCCTGCCTTAACTTATTTAACAATCTTTGGCATGCTTGGATGTGAATCTTGCTCGGGACTGAACCATGCTCGAAGTCTATACTTAGAACATATGGCATCCTCTTATTGCATCCACTCTCGTCACCAATGTGCTCGGATAACTTGTGCTTGGATCACTTAGCTTAAACTTGAATGATCAAGTCGTTTGCTCGATTGGCAACCATACTTGATAGAAGAACACTCTTGCTCGGAGAAGTGTAGCTTGCTCGAAGCTTTCAACACTTAAGGCAGAATATATTGAAAGACCATGCTCGAGGTAGTAAATCATGCTCGATGATCCATGCTTGCTCGTACTCCATACTTAGCCTATTTCCTGAGGAGGTTGAGAAGATTTCAATATTCCTTTGTAGATATCCGACTCAACAATCTCCCCATAGATTGGAACAAGCTCAGATGCACTAAAACATACCTGT
The DNA here is from genome assembly GCF_021521415.1 of Bidens hawaiensis. Taxonomy (NCBI): domain Eukaryota; kingdom Viridiplantae; phylum Streptophyta; class Magnoliopsida; order Asterales; family Asteraceae; genus Bidens; species Bidens hawaiensis. Next base: position 124,593 of record NW_027505928.1, on the reverse strand, counting down.
ACACAGTTACACATGTATCGAAATCCCAAGATAGACAATTTAAATGCAAATATCATTACATTACATAAGGGAATTCTGCCATTTAGGCACTACACATCAAATTCAAACATTTTTCAAAATACAAAACAAAATATAACATAACAAACAAAAGAAAGATAAACAGGAATAAATTTCATCATCCATTAGCTCCATCCTGCTATCTTCTTCCTAGGCTCCTTTCAACAACTTTCTCCTTTTTGAGTTTCACCAAGGCAGCCTTTTGTTTGAACATATCCAATTCTACTCCATCTTCAGAATCAAGAGTAAACTCTGCATTGATAATGTCTTGTAAATCTTGGATGTGTATGAAGTGTATATCCTCATCATATACAACCACCGCAATAGTTCCTCCTGATACATTTTTCAAAGATACAACCACCGCACTCTTTCAATGTTCTTCTTTTTCCACTGGAGCTGCTTGCCTGATGAGTTTTACCTTTCTTGGAGTCCCATAAGGAGAGTTCTAAAGTGTGCACTTCATTTATTCTCTTTCTTTTCCTTTCTCTCTCAGCTTCACTGTAGGCTTCTCTCCTTCTTTGATTCAGAAACGAAAATCCTCTTTCAGATTGTTCTTTTAAGAACTTTGAGAGGTCATTTCTTTGTTGACTTGCAAATTGACTTCTCTGTTGATTGTCATGAAGGTCCAGCTGAGCCATTTTTTGCAGTTTTTCTCTTGAAAAGTTTTTCAAGTCATCTCTGAAGATTATTAAGCTCTCTTCATTGTCTTCAATTACTACTCTTAAGGTCCTTGATCTTTTATCAAAATAAAGATGTGTGGGCAGGTTCAAATTCTTTCAAGGTTTAGGCCTCACAATCTCTGACCTTATAGCAATTCTGCTTGTTCTCAATGGAGGATTTTTCTTTGCTTCCTCCTGCTCTGACTCTTCAAACCATTGTCTGAGGTATTCATCAGTTTGCATCAACAATCTTCCAGCATTTGCACCTCTTCAGCAGAGAATGCTCTTCAGCAGAGAATGCTGATCATTCTTGCCCTTACTTCCTCTTGTTGTTTCATCTTGGCTTTCAATAATTTTCTTTCAGTTTCCAGATATAGCCTTTGCTCTCTATGATATATTTCAAGTAGTTGATCATGAGGCATGCTATCAAATTCATCTTCAATCATTCCCTTATCCATCACAATGTCTTTCAGTGTCTGCACTCTTTGAGGATCATTGAACCATTCTACGACTACTGCCTCTTTCTTTTCTGCCTCCTCCTTCTCCTTCTACAACTACATCTTTAATTTTCTTTCCCTTTCACAGTCGGCAGTGCATTTCTGATCCTTATGCGTTTCCTTGACCATTTGTACTTTCTTCTCCAATTCTTCAAGAGATAGATCAATCAAAGAGTTGTAAATGTAGCCATGTAATTGCAAAAACTTGATATCTTTGTGTTTGCCTTTTAGAGACTCGTACTCTCTTACATCTCTGGCCTCCTTTTCGATTCTTTTCTTTTCACTGTCAGACTATAACCTTCTCTCCCTTCTCCTTTCTCTTGCTTACCTTCTTTACATAATTAGCTACGTCATCCACTAGAGCATTCTTGTATATTCTTTCAAAAGTGTCAAATGATTGTAAGTTTTGAAAGGAAGGTTTATGACCAGCTTTTATCAAGAATTCTCGTTTAGACTCTCTGCTCCTCCAGCCATCAGCCTCTTGTGCAATCTTTTCTTTTGACATCCTCTGAAGATATTTCACATCATATTTAAGGCTCAAGAGGTAGGCTCTATCTTCTTTTTCTTTGTCATTGGTCTTCTTTTCCTTTCTTCCTCTTCATTTATCTCCATATGTTCATCTAATTTGTTAAGGGCTCTGATCATAGGTTCTTTAGTTTGATTTATCTCTCGCCCTTCAACAACCTTTGGTTATGTTTCCCTTCTTTTATAGACTTTTACAGACTTTTGTCTTTTTGCTTTGGGGGACTTAATTTCAGATGTTTCTTTTCTTTTCAATTAGTGCCTCTAGCACTTCCTGAGAAATCTCCTCTTCATCTTCTCCAACTACCACATTATCTCTTTCTTGATTAATAAGTTTGATTACAAATTGAACAGACTCAACTTTAGCAACATCTGGATCCACCACATCATCTCTTTGAAGCATTTCATCTCCAGATTGCATTTTGCATACAGATTTGGGATGTAGATCTTCATGAGTGAGTGCGATCCCTTTTCCCTTCTGTTGTCTTTTTATAATCTGCTCTTGAGTTTCTTCTTCCTTCTCTGACACCCCCTCATCCAATGCATCTTCTATATATTCTTCATTAATCATCTCAAGAGCATTAGATGTCCCCACCTCAGCTTCTTCTTCACTGGCCTCATTGTATAGTTCATTTAAGCATTTAAGAGCATCTGCTTGTTGAGTTATATTATCCCCCTATTTTGGTGCATCTGAGGTCTTCTCAACCTCAGCTTGCTGTAGGGTTTGAATCTGGATTAATGCTTGCTGCAGAGCTTGCTCAAGGGCCATGTTTTTCTGCTCCAAAAATGCATTCTTTTCTCTCAGCAAGATATTCTCAAACTCCAACTCTGCATTTTCAGCAATGAAATCTTACACGTTTGGGCTTGATAATGGAGTCTCTTGAGTAGGTTTAATGTAAGAGGCTGCCATGCTGATGTATACAACAATTAGGATCTCTAGATGTTACAGCTTGAATCTCAAAGTGCGGAATCCATTGAGAGTGAACAAAACAAGTAAACATTAAGCATATTCTTCATTGATAACTTCAAAGATTACAAGATATGAATTTATAGCAACTTTCTCTCTCTGCTCTCTCACTCTAACATTCACCCAAAAGTCTTACATAATAACGCATAAGTCCCCTATTTATAGGACACATGAACAAGCTCATCAAGTCCGTATATGATATACGACGCATATCATATACGCCGCATATGATATTCGTTGACTTGAAGACTTATGCGTTGACTAACAAACATAAACTATACATTTTTCATTTCAGTTTTACACAATCATATCTACTACATCAAAGACCCTAGCAATAGACATTATGCACTAACAGACTCCCCCTTGGATGTTTCTAGGTATTCGATCTTCAATCTTCAGTCTTTCTTCCCAAAAACTCTTTCTCGATACTCCCTCCACACCTCTTTCCATGAACGTTTATCTAAGGACTTTTGATTTGTGGGAATTGATATTCCGACACCCTTGTATTGGAATTTCATCAACGATGCAATCCGTATCTTCTCTTTAATCTCCTCCTCTCTTTCCTTCTCTTTCTGTGTTTCCTTTTCACCAAACTCAAACCATTTGCTCTTCCAGACTTCTACACTTATAACATATCTTCTGGTATTGCATAGCCGATGCATGATGTTTATCACGTGATACTTGAATCTTGCACTTATGCAACGTCTCTATATCACTCTCAGAACAATTCACTAACCACATCGGATCCATCACGTCGATCACATCCCAAACACCGTCTCGATTTAACACAATTTGAGTTTCTCCACGATTCTCGTCATAGTACCACCAACGAAAATACACATGAAAGTCTTGCTCCATCGGGTACATTGGAATTACTTTTAGAGTTTCTGGTTGCTTGTACCTCCAGGTCTTCACAAAATCATCCGTTTTAGGATCTTTCTTGACTTTAGACACATGAAGATATGGAGTTTGAGGAGTCCAGCTTCTAAATCTGCACTTAGCTTGACGTTTAATAAACTCCCAGATAACTTTTACCATTACACGTTTAGGACAGTTCAACAATTCTTTATTCACAATATCCACCACGTCCATCCATGGTAAAGATTTTAACTCACATAAGCTATCAAAGTATTGCACGTCATATGTTCTTCTAACAGAAATTTTCCTTATCTTGGGTAGATACGCAATACTCACCAACTTACCCAATTTCAACTCTTTTTCTTTCTTCTTATAATACTTGACCGGATTCAAGTATATACGCTTAGGCTCAATCTTCTTCCTTTACCTCGATCATCAAATTCTTGACTAATCATGTCAATTTCTTCATCAAATTCTTCATCAAACTCAGGAAACACTTGATTAGTAACATTTACATACGTTACTGGCTCCTTGTCCAATTCTTCCTCAACAATGTGTTCGTTCACCAACACATTCTCTTCAACTAATCCCATATCCTTCTCAAAATTAAACTCGAACTCTTCTTCAGTAATATTTAGCATACGAGCTAAATCTGCATGTATAACTTCGATCTCACCTTCTTCTAATTCTTCTCCAGTAGATGAAAATCTCACAGGAGGTTTATAAGCAATTGGATCGACATCGAGTATTTCAAGCTCATCAACATTACAAAGCAGAATGAGTAGTTTCTTGAGCAGGTTCACTTTCAGTTACAAGCTCAAACACATTCTCAGTACTTGCACTCACTCTAGCACCAATCAACACACCTAAACCACCACCAGAACTTGGATCATCCTGATCATCATCATCATCAAGATCATCAAGAGATGGAGAATCATCATAATCCAATAACTCTTCATCTTCTTTTTCTTCTTCCACTTCTAGCTCATTAGGTCTAACAGGTTCTGCAACTACTGGTTCAATCACGATCTGTTCTATTACTGGTTCAGCAATAATTTATTCAATCACTAGCTCTGGTTCATGTACAAACCCTGATGATGATCCACCAACCTCTGGAATTTCAAAATGAACTGTTGGTTCATCAACTTTCCCTTTACCTTTAGCTTCAAGTCGGTTTTGATCATATTGTACTCTGAAATTAATTTCTTCAGACAAAGCTTCTCCACCATATACTTTTGTGAATACTTTGTCTTCAGTCCTTCCAATTTCTTCAGCAAAATTGATCCCCAATCTGTCTTCCAGTATGGTAAAGTATCTCACATGAAGATTCAACAAATCAGCCTGTTGTTTTCTTCTCAACTATTTATGAGACATTTGTCATTTTGTCAAACGGATAAGAATCTTATCATTCACGACGGATATGAAAACATATAAAGCGTATATCATTATACATATACCCAGACATATACGGCATATAAGTGTAAGACTTATACGGCGCATAACTTATGCGGCGTATAAGTCTCATACTTATACGTTGCATAAGTATGACCTATCAAGAATTTTGATTTCATGACTTGTTCTCACCGATGCAATGTCACAAGTACAAATTAATGTCCTTGTACATTAAAAGAGTAATTTAAAAAGCTCATTTGTGAAAATCTACTGTTTACCAAGTTCAAATTAATGACCTTGCATGAAACAGATAAACATTTTGATCTTTTTGATTTTGATTTGATAAAACATAACAAGATTTGTTGTCCAATGAAAACATTCCTAGAAATAGTTCACCCACACATCAAGAGTCGAAAACTAAATCAGAAAAAAAAACTTTTTGGACTTTTCAATTAGAAACAAATAACAAATGAAATAAAGAAATGAAACTAGAAAACTTAACAATACTGAAATCACATATTTTTGTTAGTTTGAGCAGGGAATCATATTGACCAAATTACCCTTCATCACAGTTTTATTTTCAGCGTTTATTATGACTGGTGTTAAGTCAGTCATTGGTATTGTTGTCCACCTAAACCTTCCAAAACAAATGATTCAGAGATTTCCGTGATGCTTTTAATTTGGTACAATTAAGCACAAGATTTCAGGATTTATCAGTTCTAATCTTGATTCAGGCATAATTTGATTTTTTACATAGTCACCCTAACTTGACTTAAACCTTAGAATCAGAAGATAAAAATACTTTTATTTTAAGCATGTTAGCAAATAATCCCCACTACAAGACATACCCCCGTTATCAAGCAATACCCTAAGGTCCTTTCCCATGGATGAGTATGCACGATTTCATCTGTTGGCTTGCAAACGTTGTGTCCCTTGTGGTCCGTTTCTTAATGGTAATAAGATGCGAGCAAGGGGAAAACGTGTGTCTAACAACGGATTTTGATCAAGTCAGTAATGAATTTAGTACATAAGTACATATGCGATCAAGTTTAATGACTTATAAAGCAGCTTGTACTACGGGTTTGCTTTGAAAGCATTTTGAAATATTCATCGAAATGAATACCCAGATGATAAACCGCATAAAGAACCTATGGATCCAGGAACCTTAAAGCATCCCATCAATACAGGATTTAAGGCCATAAGACCATACATCGTTGAAGCGTTAACCACTTACTGAAAGCTATATTTTTTCTTTTTAACAAATTTAACCAATCATTCTGATTAAAAGGCTTGAGTATGACTAGCTATTTATATTTCTGCAATCATTATCAAGACTTTTGCTAGAAACTAATACCCCATCAATTTGGCAATTTAGATTTATATCACTTACTTTCTCTTACTTTGTTTTAAAGGCCTACCAAAGCACCGATATATTTAAGCACTCAGCCTTTAATGCCTACTTTTTACTGGATTTGGGTCTAGATGATCAATGTACTATCATCTTCCCTTTTTGCTTCAAAAACTCATTTTCTGAGGAGCAATATTTTTTAATGTTTTTGGCTTTTTCAAATTTTTCGATGTTTTTGGTTTTTCAAATTTTTCGATGTTTTTGGTTTTTCATGATATTTCTCCCCCTAAATTCAAAAGCTATACAAAAACGTATTTACAAAAGAAAATTTGACTCTGATGTTTGGATTCAAAAGATATCCAAAACACTTGATATCTCGGTAACCCTCTTATCAACACCGCCCAAAACTTTTAAACCATTAATTTTTAATAAGTATTGAAATCTTGACTTATCAAAAGCTTTGGTGAAAAGATCTGCGTTTTGTTCATCGGTGTGAATTTTGTCTACAGTAATTAACTTCTTTTCGTAGCAATCATGAATGAAGTGATACCGTATCTCAATATGCTTAGTTTTAGAGTGGTTTACCGGATTTTTAGTAATGGAAATAGCTGCATTATTATCTTCGATGATAGGAGTAGTAAGAAAATTCAAACCGTAGTCCCACATCTGTTGTTGTATCCAAAGAACCTGAGAGCAGCAACTGGAAGCAGCTACATACTCAGCTTCACAAGTAGACAACGAACCGTGGTTTGTTTCTTGCATTGCCAGGTGACAAGACGCTTGCCGAAGAACTGACACCTTGCCGTTGTAGATTTGGCATTTAGCTTATAGCTTCCATAATCTGAATCGGGATATGCTTTCAACACAAACTCATCGTCTTTAGGATACCAGAGACCGACCCCCGGACATCCCTTGAGATAACGTAGAATTCTTTTGACGATCATGAGATGTGAGACCTTTGGATTCGATTGATATCGGGCGCACAAACACGTAGCATACATGATTTCTGGCCGAGAAGCAGTAAGATACATTAATAAGCCTATCATGGATCGGTATAACGTTTGGACAACCTTCTCCCCGTTGGATCAAGACCAATACCATGATTCAATAGTAGAGGAGTACTGATAGCCGATGCATCAGTCATGTTGAACTTCGCCAATACGTCATTTACACACTTGGTCTGATGGATGAAGATACCATCTGACAACTGTTCTACTTGAAGTCCAAAGAAAAATTTCATCTCCCCCATTGCACTCATTTCGAATTTCTTCTTCATTACTTCTTCAAACTGCTTGCACAGAACATCGTTTGTCGACCTAAAGATGATATCATTGACATATATCTGCACGATCAGTAGCTGTCCATCAACAAATTTAGTGAAGAGTGTACAGTCGACGGTTCCTCTGATAAACCCGTTGTCCAAAAGATGTTGGGACAACTTCTCATACCAGGATCTCGAGGCTTGATGAAGACCATAGATGGCTTTATCAAGTAGATACACTTTATCTTTGTGGATCGGATCGACAAACCCCGGTGGCTGTCCCACATAGACTTCTTCACTGATTTTTCCGTTAAGGAATGCAGACTTGACATCTAACTGGTAAACTTTGAATCCTTTCCAAGAAGCAAAAACCATAAAGAACCAAATTGCCTCTAACCTTGCGACCAGTGCATACACTTCGTTATGGTCGATACCTTCCCTCTGGTTAAAACCCAATACAACAAGTCTTGCTTTGTTTCTAACAATGATTCCATTCTCATCTCGTTTACACTTAAACACCCATTTGGTGTTAATCTGTTTCTTATCTTCAGGCAAATCAACCAATTTCCAAACCCCGAGCTTCTCAAATTGCAATAGTTCCTCTTGCATAGCATTGACCCAACTTTCCTCGGTCAGGGCTTCCTTGTACGTTTTAGGTTTGATCTGCGAAATAAAACACTTGAATGAGAATTGATTTTGTAAAGGAGTTACCTTTGAGTAGAAACACTGGAGATTTTGATCGATTTGACGTCTCGTTTGAACTCCAGTATTCAAATCTCCTATGATGTTATTCTCAGGATAATAGGATAAAGTTCTTGGCACCACTTCTGTAGGAACTGACACTTCAGATTGAAGATTATTCACATTCTCTTCAGTAGAAATAGATGGACAAATAGCTTCGACAATCTCCTCATGAGATTCACTATTATCATCAAAAACAGGAGTAGTCTCTGGCATGTCATCAGATTGAACATGATCTAGTACCTCTTGAGAAACAAACACAGGAACTTCAGGTGTTGGTACACAATCTTCTGATAACTGTTGATTATATAACATCAACAAAGGTTCATCAGAAAGAATTTCCTCAGGGAGTTTGAAACTCTGCCACAGGCTTTCGTAATCAAACAGCCTAGAATTCCTTGGTCGTTGAATAGTAGGAGTATATTTTTGACAATCAATATTTTGGACTTGAACAATCTTGTGGAAGCTAGGAATGTATACACGTCTTAGAGGACTAGCATACCCCACAAAGAAACCTTCAACAGCTTTGGGACCAAACTTCCCACTTGGTTCAAGAACAGTGCACGTTGATCCAAACGGTTTAAGCCACTTCAAATTAGGTTTTCGACAATTAAGTAGCTCGAAACACGTCTTGCCAAATTTCTTGACTGTAAGCACCCGGTTAAGTGTATAACAAGCTGCAGCTACTGCTTCTGACCAAAAATTAACTGGTAATTTTGAATCTGAAAGCATAGTTCGAGCTGTTTCAATCAATGTCCGATTCTTTCGTTCAGCTACCCCATTTTGTTGCAGAGTATACGGTGCACTGAATTCATGTAGAATTCCCCGGTCATTACAGTACTCAAGCATTTTGTTGTTCTTGAACTCCGTCCCATTGTCACTTCTTATTCGACGGATCGGTAGATTATACAACATCTCCAATTTCTTGAATAAAATCATGAGGAAATCATACGTTTCATCCTTTGATTCCAAAAACATTAACCACGAAATTCTCGAATAGTCATCAGTAACCACAAGACAATAAAGTTCACCTGTGATACTTTTGACACTCACCAGACCAAAGAGATCCATATGTAGACGTTCGAAAGGTAAGTTGATGGAGTTAATGAGTTTCTTCGGATGTGAGTTCTTGGTCTATTTTCCCTTCTTCTAGTCCAAACACTCTTCATTCAACTGAATATTTCTCACATTCACTCCTTCAACCAAGTTCTTATGAATCAGATGATTCATCTTCCTCACACTGATATGTCCCATTCTTCGATACCATAAAACTGACTCTCGTTCTGATGCCCTAGAAATAAAGCATTGAGAAGATCCCGAAGATGTTGATGCGATACTCACATTCATGACATATAGATCATTCTCACGAGGAGCACGCATAAGAATTCATCTCAGGTATTTTGAAACCCGGTTTCAAAATTAAACATTCTTGATCATTGAAACGTGTAGAGTAAGTTTTATCACAAATTTGTGATATACTCAGCAAATTATTCTCCAGCTCTGAAATATAGTTAACATTCTCAAAAGTATCTTTTCCATTCGTCAATGTACCTTCCCCAACAATTTGACCTCCTTGGTTTCCTGCAAAACCGACATACCCTCATGAATAGATTTTACATCTTTGAGAAGATTAAGAGTACCCGTCATGTTCCTAGAGGCTCCACTATCCATTATCAAACGAGAATCGTGAGATCCTGGAAGCCCCTGCACATACAGTAAACAGTTTTAGTGAAACAAGGAAACCAAAGCCTTTTTGGTCTTGTGTTGTTTGAAGTTTTTGTATAACAACCTAATATCATCAATATCTGAATCACAAGATAACAAGTCCTCACTAGTTACTTGTGAATCAGATTCAGTTTTTATTTTCTAAACAACCTCTGGTGGTTTAACAACAGTTTTAGCCACCCAATTTTGAACTATGGCTTGCTTCTTGTTGTAAAAAGATGTTTGAGTTATTTTTGAAACCTTTGATTTTGAGACATCAACTTTAACACTCTTTTCTTATTAGTTTTTACATTTTCAGGAACAATCACCGGTTTTTTTTTTCACTCACATAACCTAGACCAGGTTTCTTGGTAATAGAATTCTGAGATGGAGCATGATCATTCTTAAATCGATTGGGACAAGCATAGACAACATGCCCAATTTCATTACAGCAAAAACAACGTCTCCAGTCAACAAACTTGTTAACCTGAGATGTCATTTCAGATTGTTAACGCTCTACCTTTTGTGGATAAAACACCCGGTTAGATTGATTTCTAAAAATTGCTTCTTTTTCAAATTCCGAGGTCTTACCATGCACAAACACAATTTTATTAATTGGTTTGATTCGATGAGATTGCTTTGAATAAAAAACTGATTTTAGCAAATCTCTTCAAATCAACATGATTTTCCTTTTCAAAAACTTTTTCTTCAGTTAACACTGATTCCGCAACTTTGATTCCGATTGTCATCTCACAATCAGAATTAGGATTATCCAACTTTTCAGTTTCAACAAAACTCATCAATATCAGACACATTTTTATCATGCAATGGAGTTTCAATTTCCACATTCAGTGCCTTTTTCAACACCGTAGGTTTGTTTGGAAGATAAGCATTCCACATTGGTGGAGGCACAGCATGATAATCACCACATGATGTTATATTCTTGTTCACATCATCCTTGATTTTAGTTCCAGGCATAATGTGATCAAGAACATAAGATGAAGCAGCATAACTCAATAATTTCAAGTTTACTCTTTCTGTCTCAATCTTGAGTGTTTGCAACTCGAGTTTGAGAGCTGCATTCTCATCAATGTGTCTGTTAATGGCAATTTTTTTATCTTCCACACTATGTTTTAACATTGAAATTGTCTTTTGATTTTGTTGAATACTTGCCCACAAATTCTTTTCACATTTTCGCTATTTCATATAAGCCTCATTAACCCTATTAAGATCTAACAAAGCTTGATCATAATGTTTTTTCAACTCTTTAATTTCAAGAGTTTTTAGTCACACTCATTACATGGTAATTCGCACTTTTCACATACATTTGAGTTTAGAGTTACCTGATGTGCCTGTTCTGTTGGAGAACATTCTTCACTTGAAGTTTTAGAATCTTCATCTGTCACCACACCTTCAACAAACTCCTCTTTTAACTCAACTGATTCTTTCTTATCTTCTGATCTTTTGACTTCTGAAATCACCTCGTCTTCTTCATCTCCAAAGTCAATCTTTCCATGAGGTACTTCTTCACCGTTAAACCAACCTGCAAAACTTTCTATGATATCAGGTGGAAATAATGAAATCAAATAGTCATAAGGAACCTCATGAATTTTATCATATGTTCGTGGAAGTTCGTCATTTGAAGTCTTCTGATCATCCACTTGATCAACCTTTTCACATTCCTCATTCTTATTCATACTCTTTTCTTTTTCAACATAATCGTTCCCTTTGTCCTCAACCACTTTAATCCCAGTCTCAACATTATCAATAACCTTTTCATCCACCATTTCTGCCACATTTTCTTGGAACACCAAGTTCCAATCGAAACCCTCGTCCATCTGAGCTATAGCAGCTTTTTGTTGTGAGATTGATGCTTCTGTCGGTTTCTTGCCTTTTGATGATTCTGCCTCAGTTCGATGATAAATTGCTTGTTTGTAGTAATCACTACCAAAGGGATTTGCAGTATTATAATCCACATTTCTGCTTGTACACTCCCTCTAGAAGTGTCCTTTTTCCTTGCACCTAAAGCATCTAACCATTTATCTAAACCTAACTTTGATGTTGATCCATCTGGCACATTTCTACCGGTTATCTCCTTGAACCTTTGAGCCCTTCTAATCACACTTGCCATGCACCACCGTATATCAATCATTTCCATTTCTTCTGGATCAATCTGGTCGTAGTCTTCTTTTGTCATATTATAATTTCCAATACGACCTGCAACTAGACACTTGTATGATTCTAAAACTGATCCAAGGAATGCCGTATGTTCCTTTACAGTGTCAGTGGTCAAGTTTCTGTATTCTTCAGATTTACAGCCATGTTGCACTATACAATATCAGGATCTTGTGTGATAGAAGCTTGAGATACTGGAATCGTTCCCGGAATCGTTCCAGAATAACTACTACTGAAATGTGGAGTAGCCGTAACATTAGAAACACAAGCTTGTCCAGTTGACTCAGCACAAAAAGCTGTGGGAATTTAGGATTTGAAGAAGTAGCAGATTGTGAACCTTTAAAATACAACCCAACATCTTGTGAAACTGCTGTTGATTTCATCTTCTGCTTTTTCCTAAGCTCTAATTCATGTGCCTCAAGCTTTTCAATAAATCTAGCAAGGTTTAATCGGGCATATGCAACAGGATTTGACTATTGGATCATTATAAAAGTGCACCATTCTTCAGGAAGTGCGTCAGCCAGCTTATCAATGTACTCATAATCAGGCTTGTCAATGCCTAATCTTTTCATTTCATTCACCAAGTGGCAATATCTCTCAACCAATTGTGCAAAAGTTTCCCCTTTAACTTGAGTAAAGATATTAAACTCTGTCTTCAGCAGTGCCATCTTGCTTTTCCTCATATCAGGGTTCCCTCTGTCCTTGTTTAGTAGAGCTTGCTAAATTAAGTAGCACGAACCATTGTGTTGTAGTAATTGAAAATTTTCAGCTTTAATGGCTTGTTGAAACAAATTCAACATCTCTTTTCTCTTAAGAACTGATCTTTGTCACCTTCAGCAATTTGTGACAACCTGTAATTGCTCCCATTCTCATTCTTCGGGATAATGTATTCTTCCTCAACAGCCGTCCACGTCTTGTAGTTCAAAGCTTGTACGTATGTTTCAAACTTGTCAGCCCAAGACAGATAATCTTCCATATGAAGAAGCTTAGGTGGCTTGTTTGAAGTTCCCACTTTGTTCTCGAGATTAATGCTCTAAAGCAATGCAGAAGGCTATGACACAAACGCACTAAAGTTTTCTATTTTGGTCAAAGAAGGTCAACGTATAAGTTCTGCTCTTGGTCAACGGATATGTTAGAAAGTCAACGTATAAGATGTGGTCAACGTATATGTATACAAACGTATATGTTTTTCACCTTATAACATATACGACGTATATGTTAAACGCCAGTTATGTTATACGTGAATAACATATGCGTTGATATGATATATCCGCTAAAAGACATCTTTTTGGAATTTTGACAATTTGGAGGTTCAAATGATGTAGAAATTGAGTGTAAACTTGAAGTATTTGTCACATATAGGTAAGGAATGTCTTGTGAAAAATTGAATGACTTTTGACTGTTGAATTAGTAGATAGAGATAAAAACCTTGAAAACTTGTGATGTTCAAGCTAGTAACGAGCCATAATGCTCTGATACCACTTGTAAGAGGCTGCCATGCTGATGTATACAACAATTAGGATCTCTAGATGTTACAGCTTGAATCTCAAAGTGCGGAATCCATTGAGAGTGAACAAAACAAGTAAACATTAAGCATATTCTTCATTGATAACTTCAAAGATTACAAGATATGACTTTGTTGCAACTTTCTCTCTCTACTCTCTCACTCTAACATTCACCCAAAAGTCTTACATAATAACACATATGTCCCCTATTTATAGACACATGAACAAGCTCATCAAGTCCGTATATGATATATGGCGCATATCATGTACGCCGCATATGATATTCGTTGACTTAAAGACTTATGCGTTGACTAACAAACATAAACTATACATTTGACATTTCAGTTTTACACAATCATATTTAATACATCAAAGACCCTAGCAATAGACATTATGCACAAACATTTAACATCTGGTTCAGAGAATGGTTCGGATGAGGAGGTTTCTGGTGAGGGTAGTATGAATGGTTTTAGTAGGAATAGTTACTTTATGTGTTAGTTGAATAGATTGAGTTGGTGGTGAAACGGGTGGTGAGAAATGAAAAGGTTCATGGATAGGTGAGATTGGTTGTGTTGGGAAAGTTATATCGTGTATGGGTTCAGTACTTGAGTATATTGATTATGTGGTGGCAGGAGATGAGGGAATGTTATCATTAGCAGGTTCTGATCCAAAAGAGTCAGTATCTTGAATGTCTTCCACTGGATTCGGTGAGTCTAGTGGTGTGATCCATTCAATAGTGTCAGTCACTGTTGAGAACGCTAGTGGCAATAAATGCACCATCATCTATTTGTTCATTTGCCAGTCCACTAGAGCCCACAATAGGCACATCAACCGGTGTATTAGCATCAATCGCTAGTCCATTGCCACCTTTTGGATTTTCCATATGAATTTCTGGTGCAGGGCCTGCCAATTTAACTACCTCATTACCATCAATTTGAAGAACAAGTTCATTCACTTCATCATTATGCTCCATAACACCAACATTTTGAGCCTCATGTGCAATTGGTTCAAACATTTGCTCAGTATTATCACCATCATTTCCATCACCCTGATCATTATCATCATCAGATCCACCGTCACTCCCATTTTCATCTTCCTCATATTCACTGCGTCCAGGAGTAAGGGGTACATCAATCACTCCAATTTTAGGAACAAAAAACCAAGGGAGAATGTCCCATTCTACATTATCATCGAACTTACTCCTCGCCTCCTTGATCCTTTGACAGATATTCGGGTCCTGCAGTCTAAAAGCTTCTCCTGTTAATTGTAGATTCTGCAGAGACCTATTTATGAGGATCTGAAGGAATCTTGGGTACATAAGAAATCTCTGATTTACCCCCTTTTCTGCATTGGACACAAAACCATTAAAAATAAATCTTGAAAAATTGAATGGTTGCTGATATAAGATGGCTACGGTCATGGTAGCAAGCTCCCTGCTCAATAAAGTCCAAGTTCCTCTTCTTGGAGAAAAGGACTGGATAACATGATGTATCAGAATCTGTAAATCAAGGGAAAGCTTCCCTTCTGAAACTGTCCTTCATTCACACCTCCTTGATATCCCATTGTTTCTTGAAATATTCTCATAAGTCTTGGGACCGAATACAAAGGCAGCACCTCATGATTGTCATTCAATTGTAGTGCCTCTCTGATTGATGCTTTAGTTACTTCAATATCTTGATTTAGGACAGAGGCTTCAATTCTCTTCCCATTGATGTCATTAACATAAGCAGCAGAGCCCCAGAAACCTGTGATATGATTCCTGTATATGGTTGGGCTTTCGGTCAATGCCACTCGAAAGTTGGAGTTGTTAAGGAAATTGATGATTAACTCCAACTCTCTATTGTCATCATTTACTTCCAACAGGGCGCACATATTGTGCCTAGACTCGAACTTCATTGCCATCAGTTCTGCAAAATAAGAAATAATCAGTACCCATAAATGCACAATTGATAGCGGAGAGTAGTTAAAGAAGAATAGCGTCTTCAGTAACCTATTCCGTAGTAGTTTACGAACCTGCACAAATCAAGAAATTAATCAGTAAACATTCAATAGAAACCCTAATTTCGAAACTTGAGGATACGATAACGATAATCGATATCTTACCAAGGTCGAAACAGAGCTAATGGCTATGTTCGAAAAAGTATGGAGCACAGAATAAGATATCGGAGTGAGCAGGGAATACACGAGCAAGAGGGTTTTCTGATTAGGTTGAAAGAGGGAAAAGAAATGAGTAAACAAACATTTCTACGTCCCCCTTTTATACCTACCGTTTGGTCAGTATAGGTCTGATTTGTCGTCTAGTGCACTACAGTTGTCATTTAATTCAAATTAAATGTACCTCCCTTGCTCGAGCATACAGCAAAATAAACAGCTGTCTCCCACTGTACTCGAAGACTTATCCCAATTCATGCTCGACGTACTTGTGTTCATTTGAGTTTCCCGAAGACCAGTATAGTCGAGATAGTTTGCTCAAATATACTCATGCTCGATACCTTAGCCAAATTTTAATTAAAAGGAACCATCACACATACTCGAGCATTGGGCCATACTCGAGATTGTTCAAATTCAATGTAATTCAGACTAGAGTGCTCGTGATATGTAGCATGCTCGAAGGTACTTAAACCAAATTCTCAATCATAATTCCCAATCCTTGTGCTCGAAGTACTTAGAAGAAATATTCAGTGAAACAATCATACTTGAAACATATTCAAAAACATCAACTTAACTCTACTCGAACATAACAGATTTTCATGTGAACGCCTATTCAGTGAACACCTATGCTCGTAGAGTATATGCATGCTCGAAAACACTTAAGAGAGATTTATCATAACAGAGCATGTGCTCGTAATGAAACTTCTTATTTTAGCAAGAGAATCTGTGCTCAAATAACTTAAAAGTACATTTCTCGGTGCTCTAAGGGCATGATCTATGCTCGAACAACTTAAATTAAATTTCACATCAGTTCAGTGTGCTCGATGAGTAACAGAAATAGTGTTAAGCATAGTATCATGCTCGAAAACACTTCAACCATTTCAGAATTTAGGTTTGAAATATAGAAACATTTGTCCAAGACTTTGGACATGTTCACACAAAAACTTTGCTTAAATCACTAAGATTCATTATTCAAGACATATTTTAGACCCAAGCATAAGTTTAAGGTAAATAAGAGATCAAAATTCAGTTGATAGGTCACTTCAAAACAATTTTATAGAAAGATCTCAACTTGGGATCATATTGTTCAAAAACTTTCACAACACTTCATGGTCGGCCGTATTATGATTTAAGTCAAGTTGACATTAGGTATTGGCACTTAGCATGATTATCATAGCTTTCTGTGATATACTTAAGGTTCAATTAATGCATAAGATTAGAATGGTTAACACTATGGATTTTCAGGATGTTCTTAATCTCTTCTCAAAGCTTATTTAGCTTTCTCCAAGTCACCCCAATTTGACTTCAACCCCCTAATTCCTTGGTCAAAATAGTTTTAGTATTTGAGCAGAATTATTCAAAAAAAAAAAGACTTTAAGGTTGAACGTTGGACTTATTTGCCATCCGGACTTACATGCCTTACATTCAGGGTGTTTAGGACTTATTTGTATGCCCCACCCCTGTAGTTCCCTTGGAGCCCCTTTAAGTCTGAATATAACAAAAAACATATTTTATTTGTAACACTTTACTTAAAGTTTTTTTTTTAAAAAACTAGTATGTATATTTATCCTTTTATTTCTACTCAAATAAGGAAATAAACATATCTTTTGGGTGACCAAAACACCAAAAGGCTCGTGTATGACTGGATAATTACCTTTCTGCAGAGAGATGTGTTAGAGAACATACCTTAATCTTCAAATGTATGACCACATCAGGCTTAGCATGATCATTATATTTGCATCACATAGGCAATTACACTCATGAAAAGATACCATACAAATTGTCAATGACTGAAATGAAACCTTTTAATCCTATAATCTATGTGTTAGGAGATTAAACAATGTACTATTATTTCCCATAGGTTGGATACTATCTCCATATAGAAAAACATTTTAAGTTTCTTCAAAGCTTGTAACTGAATAATCTTATCATTTCTGTTATGAGTTCACCAAAAACTGTTTGCTTAGTCAAAAATCATTTGTTATTTTAAAAATCACTTTCTTAGAAGAATTCAGGTTGCACCTAATTTGAAAAAAAAAACACAGTTTGTCATTCAAGCACATATTACTCACAAACAGCACTTAAGATTCACACGATTAGCAAACTCATACAGTCTTGAATGATCTTTCACTCGAGTACACAAAGATCCTATCGAGCAAACTTAGAATCTATCATTTCAATGCATGTGCTTAAAATACTTCATGAAAGTTGAAGACTCAATCATTGTGCTCGAGCAACAGACATATGCTCGAAATACTTGGAAATGCTTTCAATACATATGTCCATGCTCGAACTGCGGAAGCATGTCACCTGTACTTGAAATACTTGATGAAAGTTCTCAACTATGACTGTTTGTGCTCGAGGAGCAACAAACACAATATCAGGCACATATCCATGCTCGAAATACTTAAATCACAAATGCTTTCAAGTGTGCCTACATTTAAGTACAAGTGACATGAATACCAAAGGCATGTTATATTTCACACAAACAATTCACCAAGCTTGATTCATTCAATCAACATGGTCAGTCAAGCATACAGCAACAAATCATGCAATTAATCACCGGTGAGCATTAAATAGATAGTCAGTAAGCATCTCACTTAAGCACACATCATCAATCAATTTTCATCAACATTATCATACCTAGGCATTTTAACAGAAAATAAAACCTGGTTTTATCTAAAAGGTTTGGTGAATAGGTCAGCCAAGTTATCAGATATATCTAACCTTTTCATTTCTATTAAGCTTTTTTCACTACAGACCCTAATAAAGTGATGCTAATTTCAATGTGCTTAGTCTTAAAGTGATGAACAGGATTTTTGAAAATAAACATAGCAGCAGTATTATCAATTAAAATAGGAGTGAGTAAGAAATTCAGACCAAAATCCAGTAGTTGATTTTGGATCCATAGAACCTATGCACAGCATGCAGATGCAGCAATGTACTCAGCTTCAGCAGTTGAGATGACACTGTTGTCTGCTTCTTGCATTACCAAGACACCAGCCTGTTTCCAAGAAACTGGCATCCTCCTGAAGTTGACTTCCTACTCATGTTGCAACCATCATAGTCACTGTCTATATAGGCCATCAAGTCAAATTTGGGTACCAAATTCCTAAGTCTTGTTTTCCTTTAAGATATATGAATATCCTCTTGTGACATTTGAGCCGAAACAAGGTACACCTCAGTACGTATTTACCGATTAAGCAAATAAACGCTTTTTGCATAACAAACGAACGATTAACCGAACGGGTCGGGTTATGACCCAGATATCTCGGGCGCCATCTATAAGTGATATACGATCTAAACAAGCTAAAATATTAGAAATATGGTCTTAGTTTGATAGCAAACAAGTTAAACGAAAACATGCTCGTTTAACTACCCGCTATAGATTTAAATGCGAAAGATAGTTACAAACCAAGCATTGTATCATCCGTTAAGCCGAAAAAGACTTACCAAACACTTACTTGAAATGTTTTGAGAGATCCGTGAAAATATTTTTGATTTTTACAAACATATAGTATGTTTTTATAATTTTACACAAAACTAGCCAAAAAACACTTGTTTTCGCGCTGTTTAACGCACCTGATAAGTTTTTCGCGCCAAAAACCGAACCCGAACTAAATTTGGACCGGGCTCTCGTATTTGGGCTTGAGAAATTAGAAACTTGGGCCAAAATGGGCCCATGGGCTTCCGATCGGCCAGCAGCCACCCCCCCCCCCTTTTATTCTTTCACATTTAAACTAGATTCAAGATATTTTCAACATTATTTTTTAAAAACTCTGGACATAAACTCTGTTCCAGCCAGAAAACCTTCAAACCCTAAGGTAAGGGGCTTATATAAGTAGCTTTTGTACTTGTTTAAACTTGTTTAATACCATAAAAACATGTCTTGGTTACTAAAAATCATTCCTAACCGTGTAAAAATCCTAAAAATGGTCCATAAACATGTTTTGATCATACACATGGTAAGGAACCTGTTTTGATAGTTTTTTTGGCCATAAACACGGATTAAAGGGTTGAAACGGCGTTTTTACGGTTCAAAAGTTCGTTTTTGTGCACTAGCCGAAACCCTAAGTTAAGGGCTGTTATGTTGATGAAAAATTGCTTGGTTTGTGATATAGGACTTGCACCTAGCTTGCTTGGAAGCAAAAGAACCTGAAAACTTGATTAAAAAGTCGGAAACGAGCCAAACCTGCTAAGGTAATGCCGAAACACTCGCTTACGGGCTATTTAGATTAGGTTTTCGGCTAGGGTATAAAACCGAACTTTTGAACCGTAAAAACGATGTTAAAAGCCTCTAATCCGTGTTTATGGCCAAAAAAAACTATCAAACCAGGTTCTTAACCATGTGTATGATCAAAACATGTTTATGAACAATTTTTAGGATTTTTACATGGTTAGGAATGATTTTGGCAATTAAACCATGTTTGTATGATATTAAACATAATTAAACAAGTTAAAAATGATTAAAATCATGAAGATACCTTAAGGTTTTTAAGTTCTTTGCTGAAGAAGAAAGGTTTCTTCCAGATTTTGGTTCATAGATAGATGTGCAAAATATCTCAAAGCTTGTTTAAATGTGAAAGAATTCAAAAGGGGTGGTTTTCCCTTTTTTATGAGAAAGAATTCAAAAGGGGTGGTTTTCCCTTTTTTACGTACGCAAGACTTATGGGCCCATTTTGAGGCCATTGGGCCTAACTTTCTGGATCTAGAAGCCCGAACACGAAATCTCCACTCCAAATTTATTTCGGGTTCGGTTTTTGGCGCAAAAATTTATCGGGCATGACAAACAGCGCGAAAATGAGTGTTTTTAGGCTATTTTTGTATAAATTTATAAAAACATAGTATACATTTGTAAAATTCGAACATATTTTCACGGATCACTTAAAGCATTTCTAATAAGTGTTTGGTAAGTCTTTTTCGGCTTAACGGATGATACAATACTTGGTTTGTAACTTTCTTTCGCGTTTAAATCTATAGCGAGTAGTTAAACGAGCATGTTTTCGTTTACAAACCAAGCATTGTATCATCCGTTAAGCCGAAAAAGACTTACCAAACACTTATTTGAAATGTTTTAAGCAATCCGTGAAAATATTTTCGATTCTTACAAACGAATACTATATTTTTATTAATTTATACAAAAAATGGACGAAAAACACCCGTTTTCGCTCTGTTTGTCATACCCGATAAATTTTTCGTGTCAAAAACCGAACCTGAAATAAATTTGGAATTGGGTTTTCGTGTTTGGGCTTGAGGATCCAGATTAATGGGCCAAATGGGCACAAAATGGACCCAAATAAACTCCCGGGCACAAAGGAAAAGTCTATCACATTTGTTTTTGTATAACTTCACTTGTAAGTTTTCTAAAACATCATTTTCAACGACTTACAACCCCAAAGCAGCTTCAAAACTGAGTTCCAACAGCTCCCTCCAAGAACCCTAGGTATTTTGCTTAGTTTTATCATTTTTAACTTGATTTAATTAAGTTTAATACCATATAAACATGGTTTAATTGCCAAAAATCATTCCTAACCATGTAAAAATCCTAAAAATGATTCATAAACATGTTTTGATCATACACATGGTTAGGAACCTGGTTTGATAGTTTTTTGGCCATAAACACGGACAATCTGGATAGATCGTGCGCGTTTATTCTTAAATCAAACTGAATAACGGAAACGGGCCCCGTAGCAAATCCGGAACCCCAATGTGTAATCTTTATTTATAACTTAATCATTTTATCGACCAACACATTTACCCAATCTTACTTCCCCATAACTGTTTTCTGAATGCATAAACGAACAACTTGGCCCAGCTGGGAAAACGGGGAAACTGAGCCAAGTTTAGTTTTAAGTATTAGACATTGAACAACATCACAACCTAAGCCTATTGCCACTTTCTGGGCGTTCCAGCTATACCCAAATTAGTTATACAGCCTAGTTTAGTGTTGAGATTATAATAATATTAAAATAGTAATATTATTATAATATTGATTATAGGAACTAGTGATAGCAACTTAAACAAACCACGAGCTGACTCGGTGCTGATTATTAACTAAACTGTGAGTTTCATGACCCCGCTTTTAAACTGCTTTTACGAACTTTGGGGTGAAAAACGTGTTGATACATATCTATATATACTCTGAATTGTTTGATGATGGGAATTATCTAAGTGCAACACACGAAAGTCCCCACAAACACAGTGATTAACTTCGAGTCGGTGGCTTGTGAATAGTACTATTGGTTTGACAAACCCAAACGGTGCCGGCATGTGTTGCTGAGACTTTACCCCGTTTGCACATGACCATAACTATACAAACACGCTACGTAGTGTTAGACATAGCTACTTGGGGCATATTGTGGGCGGAAAGGGGCCACAGTGGTTGATTGAGCGTGGGAAATGGATGCACGCAGCACATACAGTCAAGGCTTCACTGTAGCTTAGCATAATTACATCATTTACATACATACATACATACTTATATCATGATTTCAAGTGTTAACTTGTGAATCCTCATAACTGTTTTTTTGAAACTCGTGAAACTCACCAACTATTTGTAGTTGACCCGTTTTAACATGTTTTTCAGGTACTGGATTGGATTAGAAAGTCAATCTGCTACGTGTTTGACTTGCAATCAATGCTGGGTGAATTGATGCAAGTGTGCTAGTAAGAAGTAAAGTCACTTAATGAGCTGGATTTAGTTTGTATCACCTAGTTGTAAACAAAGTTAGATCGATGTAAAATATTGTAAACTAGTTTGTATTGTTCTTTATAAACAATGTGGTTGATACCAGAGGTGTCTGTTACATTTCCGTTTTACGCTTCGCAAATCGCTTAACGGGGTGTGACAATTCTTTTGATTAAAAACACTCAAAATCAAGCTCATACCTTAGGTTTTTGGTATAATAAGTTAAAGAGAGGCTGGAGCAGATGTTCATGAAAGATATTTTGAGGTATGAGAGTTGGGATGGCTTATTGAGGAAGGAAAAATAAAAGGGTGGCACCCCCTAGTTCCGATCGGAATTCTAGTTGGGCTCCTAGCCCCCTTTTGTTTTTTGTTTTTTTCGTTTTGCATGCATAAATGATAATTCCAGAGTCCATTTCAAGTTCGGGTTTGACTAAATAAATAGTTCGGGTGCGGTAAACAAAGTAAAAATGAGCTTTTTTCGGTTTGATTTTGCAATTCAAAGAAAACATATTACTTGGTTGTAAATATCCAAAATATTTTCACAAGTTGCTTAAAACTTCTAAAATAATTATTTCATAAGTCTTTTTCGGCTTGACGGATGATACAATGCTTTTCTGGTACTAGCGTTGCATGGCGTACTGTTAACCAGAAATCTTTTCGTTTAACTGGTTTTCTATATACCAAGGCTATAATATCGATATGTAGTAATATTATACATATATCACTTATAGTTGGCCCCCGACATATACAATTCATAAACAGTATCGTACGGTTAATCGTTTACTCGTTACGTAATAACTAAGATATATCTAGTTTCGTCACGAACGTCACATTCTCCCCGAGTTAAGAAATTTCATACCAAGAATTCGATATATCAGCCACTCCCTTATTAGGTAAAAGATGAGGGTATTTATTTTTGAATTCGTCTTTTCGTTCCCAAGTATATTTGGGTCCTCGTTGTGAGTTCACCGAACATTAACCAATGAAATTTTGCAATGTCGTAACTATTTGATTTTCTCGTCTGCTATTTCCATGGGTTCCTCCACAAAGTTTAATTTGTCATTTATGTGTATATCTTCTAGTGGTACAATTATTGCCTCATCAATAAGACACTTCATCAAATTTGATACATTGAAAACATCATGAATAGAACTTAAGTCCAAAGGTAGTTTCAGTCGGTATGCTACGGGACCAATTTTAGAAATAATTTCATACGACCCAATGTATCTTGTTGCTGCTAACTTACCGGTTTTACCAAAAAAAATAACACCTTTCCATGGGGATACCTTAAGGAATATCTTGGCACCTACTTCAAAGGATAACGGTGTCATACGAACATTGGCATAGCTCTTTTGTAGGTCTCGGGCGGCTTCAGTTTGTTTATAATCATATGAATTCTATCTGTCATTTCCTGAACAAATCAGATCTTGTAACCTGAGTGTCGCCAACTTCCGTCCAACAAAGTGGCGATCTACATTTTCGCCCGAATAATGCTTCATAGGGTGCCGCTTGTATACTACTATGATAACTATTATTGTACAAGAATTCAATAAGTGGGAGATGCTGGTCCCAATTTCCTTTAAATCCTAATACACAAGTGCGAATCAAATCTTCTAAAGTTTGTATGATTCTTTCAGATTGACTGTCTGTTTGGGAGTGGTAGGTTGTGCTCAGATATATTCGGGTTCTCAAATCTTCTTGCCGATCTTTCCAAAATGAGAGGTAAAGTGGCTATCTTGATCTGAAAAATTGAAATAGGTACACCATGTCGAAATACAATTTCCTTGATATAAATTCGGCTGAGCTTTTCATTAGTATAGTTGTTATGAATCGGAAGGAAATGTCCAGATTTGGTCAGTCGATCAACTATTACCCAGATTGAATTGTGTCCTTGGGATGTTTTAGGATGGTGCGTTACGAAGTTCATTGTAATCTATTCCCACTTCCACTGGAGTAGTTCAGATTGTTGTAACATTCCGGAAGGTTTATGATATTTAGCCTTAACTCTAGTAAAAATTAGGTATGTACCAACGTACGTGGCTATATCCTTCTTCATACCAAGCCACCAATAAAACTCTTTCACATCTATATACTTCTTGTTGTACCTGGATGAATAGAATATTTAGACTTGTGCACTTCATCCATGATCAAGTTACGCAGATTATGAAGAGTTGGAATCCAGAATCGATTCTTAAAGTAAAGTATTTCTTAAAGCAAGTCTTCCCTTTCTAAGTGATTTTATTTTACGGTTTCACCTTGGGCAATATGAATTTTTTCGTTAAGGCTAGTCAGGACAATCATTCCAAGTAAACCTTCAATTGTTTAATTCTATCTTTTCTGCTTAAGGCATCAGCTACTATATTAGCTTTGCCTGGATGGTATCGGATTTCACAATCATAATCTTTTAACAACTCCACCCATCTCCATTGCCTCATATTCAATTCTTTTTGATCAAATATGTGTTGCAGACTCTTGTGATCCGTGTAAATTGTATATTTGGTGCCATATAAGTAGTGTCTCCAGACCTTCAGTGCAAAAATAGATGCTCCCAATTCCAAGTCATGAGTGGTATAATTTTTTTCGTGCGCTTTTAGTTGTCGGAAAGCATATGCTATTTCCTTGTTTCTTTACATCAAGACGTATCCTAAACCTTTTCGACATGCATAACAATAAACTACAAGGTCATCAGTCCCTTCTGGAAGACTTAGTATTGAAGCTTGACACAATATTTGTTTTAGCTGTTGGAAGGAAATTTCTTGTTCCTCTCCCCATTCTTAGATTCGGTAGTTCTGTGTTAGGAGAGTTAAAGGTCGAGAAATACTTGAAAATTTTTCAATGAAACAACGGTAATATTCAACTAATCCTAAAATTGGCGGATTTCTTTCGATGACTTAGGTGCCTGTCAATTTTAATGGCTTCTATCTTGTCGGGGTATACATGAATCCCTTGTCGGTTTACAATGTGCCTTATGAATTATACTTCTTGTAGCTAAAATTCACACTTGGACAATTTGGCATATAGTTTCTCATGCTTTAACAATTCCAAAAGTACTAGTAAATGTTGCTCATGTTCTTCACTTTTCGATTATATTATGATATCTTAAATAAATACTATAACGAATTTGTAAAGGTACGCCTTATAGACTTGGTTCCTAAGATCCATGAACACCGCCGGTGCATTAGTTAATCCCAAAGGCATAACTAAGAATTCATAATGACCATACCGAGTTCGAAACATTGTTTTTGAAATATCTTCCTCCTGAATTTTCACATGGTGATAGCCGGATCTAAGATCAATTTTGGCAAAAATAATTCACCCCTTGCAGTTGGTCAAATAAATCATCTATTCGATGATGGGGATATCTGTTTTTTATAATCACATTATTCAATTTTCGATAATCATACACATCCAAAAACTTCCATCATTCTTTTTCACAAACAACACCGGTGCTCCCCAAGGAGAATAACTAGGATGTATAAAACCCTTATCTAATAGTTCTTGAAATTGACTAGACAATTCTTGCATTTCAGAAGGTGCAAGTCGATAAGGTGCCTTAGGAATGGGTGTTGCTCCTTATATAAGGTCAATATGAAATTCAACTTGTTGGGTCGGTGGTAATCCAGATAGTTCATCAGGGAAAAACATCTGAACATTCACATACCACTGGGATATTGTTGGGACATGAATGTCTATAGCTAGTGCCTTTATTAGTTCTAGTACGTTAAATGTCATATGTTGTATTGTATGTACTGACCAGCGCATAAGTACCTAGGACCACATAACTTATGCGGCGCATATGTTATGCTTCGTATAAGACCTATGTGCCCTAGGCTGTCTTGTGAAGTCTATAAATTGTGATTAGACTTTTGCGATGAGTAGTGAACTTGGGTGAATTCCTAGAGAGAGAATGAATTTTGTATAGAGAGAAAGAGCTTGTAAACTGTCATATCTTCATGTATTGATCGTTAAAGTTAATGATATGGACTTGAAGTTACATTTGTGTTTTTCATCTTTGTTAGATTCCACACTACAAAGCTAAAGCCAATAACATCTTCGATCCGATGTAAACATCTACGTGAGCATCACGTCATTTCAAGTGGTATCAGAGCCTTTAAGCTCGTTATTCGCTTGGAAAACAAAAATATTGAAGTCTCTTCTACATATCTAGAGTCTTCACCATCAAATCTTCACCAAACTTACACATTATGTTTTATTCATATCTATGGTAAACCCTTGAGAAAATCAAGTCATTTCATCAAGAGAATCATCACCAAAATGCCAAAATTATGTCAAGTTCTTTCTAGGCACATAAGTATTGAGAATGATGTACCTGAAAATACAACATTTTTGTTACTTGACAAACCATCAGGAGAAGCAAATACAACGGGTACGCTAATCAATAAGATTGATGAAGTAGCAATTAATGCAATAACAGCCAATTGGAAAGCAAGAGTCATGCTTTTAATCCTCCAAGCTACCAACAAATGAACTATACCATTTGATCCCTATATCAGCCAAAAATTGTATTAAAATACATCTTAAAAGGATTTTACCGCGAATCCATTGATATAAGTCATCTTGCACGTATATCTTATACAACGCATACGTATGTACTTATACGCCGCATAAGTCTGATTTATACGTTTGATTTTGTGAATTATCCGTTGACCAGCATCAAGATTTTATCCGTTGACCATCATTCAATTATACATTGACCTTCTTGAAACAGTTTCAAAAACTTATCCGTTGACCAAACTTTGACCATCCTATATTTGACCTAATTTTCATAATGGAGAATATGAACGCATTCGTCTCTCAGTCATCAACACTATTGCAAAACTTGAACTTAGAAAACGAGATGGGGACGTCGAACAAACCCCCAAAGCTGCTGAAATTGAGGACTATCCATAGTGGGCGGATAAATTCGAGACATGAGTTCAAGCCGTTAACTATGAGACGTGGACCACCGTTGAGGAAGAATACATCATCCATAAAAACAAAAACGGTGGCAACTATCATTTTTCGCAAATTGATGACAGGGAGAAACCATTGTTTCTGAGAGAATGAAAATGTTTAATCTTTTCCAGCAAGCTATAAAGGATGAGATCTTTCAACTACTTGAACACAACAGTTCTTGCTATTCGATCTGGCAAGAGTTACTAAACAAGGATATAGGGAATCCAGATATGCATAAAAGTAAGATGGCTTTGCTGAAGAAGGACTTTGACATCTTCACTTAGGTTAAGGAAGAATCATTTGCACAGCTAATAAGAAGGTATTGCCATTGGGTCAAAGAAATGAAAAGGATGGGCATTGACAAACTTGAATATTAGTGCATTGGCAAGTTAGCTGACGCTCTGCCTGAGCAATGGGGACCTTCCTTATAATCCAACAATCCAACCATGTTGCCTATCCTCAACTGAATTTGGCACGTTTTATTAAGAAGTTGGAGGCACAGGAATTAGAGTTGAGGAAGAAGCAAAAGAAGAAAAGTTTCAGCAGTTTCTCAGGACATTGGGTTGTACTACAAGAGCTCGCAATCGATTGTTGCATCAAGTCCCAAAGTTCAAACTGCATTCTGTATCGATAATACAGGAGACGCGTTTGTGGGAAACATGCCTCCTACTCCTCAATATAGTAGCAGTTATTCTAGCACTATCCCAACAAACAAGGCACCTTCAAGTTCTCAACAAACTGATCCTGATGTGTTATGGTGTAACATTGCTGTCAAAATCAAAAATGCAAATGGAATGACTCCTGATAATTTCAAAGAACATATGGATTTACTCGGTTCTATGTTAGAATCCTATGAATGCCTTATAGCGGGCAGGATTGGGAACTATAATATGACCAACGATGATTACGATAAGAATGACCCAGAAGAAATAGAAATGATCGATATACGCTGGTGCATGGCAAGTGTAATCAGGAGGGCACAGCGGTTCAAGGAATTTACTGGGAAGAATGTTCTGGAGGGGTCACCATCAAAGTTGGGATTTGATAAGTCAAAGGTAAGGTGTTTCATGTGTAATGAGAAGGGTCATTTCAAACGTGAATGCACAAGCAAAGTTGTTGATGATAATGGAGCAAATCCTTTCGGTCGGGACTACTACAAACATGCAATCTATCACCGACACTCACTGAATGCAGCTAAGTCTTCAAATGGGAAAAGCATGCTGAAGCTTCATCTCTCAACCCAAAGCCTGTAATACATCTCATGTCGATGAAGTTTTAACTAGAATTCGGTATTCTAAGCTAATATGGCTGAAATGGTTAAAGAGGAAGCAATAAATGAACAAGTGGTTAAAAAGGTTTATGATGAGAAGATTGAGGTTAAAAAGGTTATTGAGGTGGATGATGTCAAGGTAGATAACAAACAGGTTGAAATGATAAAAGGCATTGAAAGTGTTGATGAAAGTGATGAAGATAAAATTGATGACTTCGACGATGATTTTCCTCACACATATAACAAGATTCATCCTGTACCTTCTGATTATCTCCAATCTTTATTCTTCCTGACAATATTGGAAGTTTTGTAGGTTAGTTTAACGGCGAGGAGGTGCCTCACGGGAAAATTGATTTTGGAGATGCGGAAGAGGATGAATAAATTGTGGAGTCAAAGTAACAAGATGATGAAACCAAGAAGATCAAAATGCTTTTGTTGAAGGTTTGGTTGAAACATAAATGACATGGAATCTTAAAGCAATTAGTACTTACCTACCGAACAAGTATTAATGGAAAAAAGCGCACAAACTATCCAAATTGTCCGGATTTCTCACAAAAAAAGTTTGTTTCTACTTAATTAATCTGAAAATATGCTTTTTGATCACTCTTGATGCTCTGATATTCTAACAGGTTCATTAATCACAAACCCGTCGGTTTTTATCAGAATTGAATTTTCTTAATATTCAAATTAGCACAACTAATTATCCGCTTATTATTAAACTATGAAAATTTAGACACTTATCAATTAAAATATTTATATTTTTATAAAAATAGTTTTGGAATTTTTTACTGATTTATTAATTCATAAAAATTCAATATATAAAGCTATATTTAACCCGAAAATCGTCCGTTTATAACAAACGATTTCTGAAAAATCCAGTAAAATTCTTGAGTGATCAAAATACTTTCCAAAAAAGCCTATTAAATTTCTAGAAGCTAACAACCTTGCCAAATATCTATTTTGAGCCAAAAACAACTATGAAAATCCAAATAAACGCGAATCCACAAAGCATAGCTAAGTTTTTCCAAATGACCCCAAATTTCGCATATGATCATATTATACCAAACTGATTTTCACACTATATATCATAATTTTTCAAGCATTTTAAGTATTTTTCCCAAATAAACACCCCTATTCGGTAATAAATTTGCAAAATATTCTCGGATGGTCAAAAATTTACCAAATTTGGACAGGGACTCATTCATATGGTCCCTGATGTCCTTGCAAAATTTTACAAGCTAACAATGTAACACCCATAAATTTCGTTAAAAGGGAATCAAGCCTTGTAAAGTTTGTATTTTAACCAAGACCCGATCTGGCATTCCTTAGGGACCCCTTTGTCTTTCTTGTAAGTCTATTTATTTAACCTTTGATCCAAGATATCACATTTCACAAGTTCGGGGACCAAAGTGTAAGATTATTAAAATTAAACCCTAACTTTGTCTTCCCCTACATCCTGGTCCGATCGACTGATTTGAGCAGCCTCCACACCTCGATTTTCTTCATTTTCAGCTATTCCAAAGAGCCAAACTCCAATTCAAGGTTAGTATTATACCAATGCAAGTCTTTTTCACCATTAAACCCTTTGTTGTACTTGTTAGGGTTGAGTTTTGATTAAAACAGTTTCGGACAGATTCGTACTCGTTTATCGTTCGGTCTGTAACTCGATGAAAATTTAATGTTTTTGATCGATTCTTTTTTCCATGATTTTCTAATTTGATTCTAGTTTCCAGAAAGGTATAATATGTAATTTTTGGACAAGATTTGAATGGCTTTTATGATTTTATAAGATCGTGTGTCAAAGCTGCTGCGAGGTGACGGATTCTGGTCCGTCTTCCCAACATCATAACTCTTTTCTGACAAGTCTAAATTGGTTGATTCCACTTCTGAAAGTTCATATTTTGAGTTAATATCACAACCCAATTGGAATCGTTTAATTTGGTTTGGTAATGATTTTTAAACAAATAAAACGTTTTGCTACGCACTAAAATAGCTGCACATACCTTTCTGTGCTGGAGAAATGTTTATGATTTTTGTGTCCACTGGAAAAATATAATAAAAATACTTTTATAAACCCAAGACATTTATACAACTCTGGTAAAATTTTCATAATTTATTCCTATGATTTTCCTATGTAACAAAATACGTCTTTGGATACTAAAATCTGCTCCTTATACTAGTTATTGATTAATTCATTCGTTTTAGGCTAAACCGGTTGCTGTCCAATTGTGTTCTTTTCTGACAAGACCCGAGCCCCGGTGACGAAGCGTTAATAATGGTCGTTATTAATGGTGGAACTCGTATCTGAGCTAGGATCGAATCGTATTCACTCTTGAAAGGTGTTTTAGACGGATGAGTGGTGTTTGGGAGAGAGCCTGAATCGATTACAATGAACAATGGACTGGATGAACAAATATATGTAATTGAAACAAAAATAAAGAAGTGGTAGTATGATTTCATTAGTCAAAAGATTTTCAAACAGAGCACTCATACATACACACATACATACAATAAAGATCAGCCACCTCCAGGAGAGATCATCCTGGAGGCGGCGGCTCTCTCTAAGAGATAAAACCCTAGATCTCACACAATACACAATACACTCATGCTAGAAAAATTAACAAATACATCTATTTATACTAGTCTAGCCTGTCTTGGTCTTCAACCCATCCACCCATGGTTGACCAAAAATATTAATTATTTTTCACCCATAATAATAATAATTCGATGCGTCGGTCTAAAATATAAGTCCCAACAATCTCCCCCTTAGACCAATTCCATCGAATTTCTTCCATGATCACCTCAAAACTCGTTGTCTTTCGTTGAAATTCTCCCCCTCACGTTAAGCTTCTCCTGTTGTTCATTTTGGATCATTTCTCCTATATCACATTCGGATACATTTGTATGGGCATATGAACGAGGCTTTGAACTTCGAAATATCAACTTCAAGTAACAAGGTAATGACAAAAAGAAACAAACTCAATGTGATCATCAAATAATCTTCCATTCTTCAAATATGTTTCTTCCCTTGTAAATCATCTTCAAACCATTCCCAGAATCAAGATAGCATTCAAGTCAACCATAACCCGTTCTTGATTGTCAAGTAACTATTTTCATAGGGGGTTAAACTCTACTGATCATCCGTTCACCATGTTACTAGTGATGACTCTATCTTCTCAATCATACTAGGAAATCTGAAGACTCACAAACAATGAAACTCTCTAAAGAATCTTGGATTATTGATCTTGATCAACTTTTCCTTAACGTGAGTCTTTTCACTTGATTTGAAGCAAGCAATTTGCAATGAAATTCAAGAATTTTTGGTCCACATAGGGATGAATTGGTTGCTAAGTGCATAATCAACTCGTAAACGCGCATATTTGTCTCATCTAGCAACTTCCGGCGGTAAATTGGGAATCGTTGGTCCCTGGGATTATCTAAGGGTGGTTCTGGTAAATACAAGGCCCCGGGGGCTGTTGTAATTGAATTTGGTGAGGTCGAGGCTTTAGGTCAATCAAACCATGTTAGAACGCCTCGTAAGATAAACGAGTCGGTTCGGTTCCGTTAGTAATTATTGTTCGTAATCCGGCAGGCTTTTGATTTGTGGGAGTACTTAGGGATTCTCTAGCTCGTGTTGATTGTATGCCTTGTGACAGGTCAGTTCACGATGCCCCTTTTTAACTCTTTTTATGTTTTGGGCTGGCATACACATCCTATTACAATTTTACCCGATTTTGCTCGTTTAAACCATTTGGATTATATTGTATAGTTTTACTGGTATCGTAAATTTCTAGAATTATTTATAAATTCTATCATATGTCTTAAGATATTTTTAAACCCGCTTACGATCATATATTTCTGAAAATTATATATATTATTTAATAGTCTAGGCTTGAACATGTTATTAGGCCTTATATTATTTCCTAGACTAGTCATTATTTATAGTTTACATGTGATGATGTTGTTCGGTTGATCGATTGGCTAAGATTTATATTATTGGTAGTCTATGCTTGGGGAGATTATTGGAATCGTTTATAATTACATAATTCTGAGAACTATTTATTATTGATAGTCTATATTTGAGGACATTATCAGACTCATTTAAAATTACATATTCCTAGAAACCATATATTATTGATAGCCTATGTTTGAGGATAATATAGACTCGTCTATAATTAAATGTTCCCGATATTATATACTAAGGGCTATGCTTAATAACGCTTTTTAGTTGATTGATTGTAGTCTGATTTGTATTTGTATATTTATGAGACCATGTGTGAATTAGATTCTATGCCTTAGGATATTTTAGACTTGTCTTAAATTACTTAAGGCTATATATATTACTTATGGTCTAGGCTCGAGGATGTCAACACTCCTGGTATTAATTTAATATGTGTAGACCTGTTTATATAAGTTTGTATTTAAGACAAGTCTAAAATATCCTAAGGCATAGAATCTAATTCACACATGGTCTCATAAATATATATATATATATATACACATAAGTCAGTCCGAAATACGAACTTATATAAGCAGGTCTACACGTATTAAATTAATACCAGGAGTATTGACATCTCGAGCCTAGACCATATGTAATATATATAGCCTTAAGTAATTTAAGACAAGTCTAAAATATCCTAAGGCATAGAATCTATATATATATATATATATATATATATATATATATATATATATATATATATATGTATATATATGTATATATATATATATGTATATATATATATATATATGTATATATATATATATATATATACTCTATGGCCTATGATTGGTGATATTAATTAGTTCCTAGTGACTAAGAATTAGTTGCGTATGCCTACTGTATATGGGTATGCGGTGCATGGTGATCTTGGTCGGGCCAAACTATAAGACTCGGGTTCTTAAATCCCATGGCGGGTTCTTAAATCCCGTGGGGGAGTCTCGTGTGGCATAATCATCATTATACTTAGTTCTTTGTGTGCATGGTGATCTTGGCCGGGCCAAACTATACGACTCGGATTCTTAAATCTCGTGGCGGGTTCTTAAATCTCGTGGGGGGGAGGCTCGTGTGGCATAATCATCATTATAATTAGTTCTTTGTGTGCATGGTGATCTTGGCCGGGCCAAACTATATGACTCGGGTTCTTAAATCTCGTGGCGGGTTCTTAAATCCCGTGGAGGGGAGGCTCGTGTGGCATTATCATCAGTATAACAGGTTCTTAAATCTCGTATCATGTGCTTTGGTCGTACCGTGTGTGAGTCAACTATACTACTCGGGTTCTTAAATCCCGTGGCTGGTTCATAAATCCCGCGGGAGGAGACTCGTACGTGTGTTCGACCATAAATATATTATTTGGTTATTATTTATTATTTATTTATTTATTCTGTGCGGGCCAACTATACGACTCGGGTTCTTAAATCCTATGGCGGGTTCTTAAATCCCGTGGGGGGGAAGCTCGTACGCGTGTTCGACCGTGGATAGGTTATTTGGTGATTAATTAAATATTTATTTAATTATTCATTTGCCTATTATTATCCATACTGTTTTATACCTATAACCTTCGAAAGGATTTATGAATGTTTTTTATTAAAACTTCACTTATTGATTCATTTGCCTATTGCTATCTATACCGTTTATACCTTTGACTTTGAAATGTTTTATGAATATTTCTTATTAAAAACTTGAACTCACTCAGCTCAAGCTAACTTTGTTTGTATGTTAGTTTGAATTTCAGGTTAAGGACTGGAGATTATCGCTTGGACGTGCTGGAGACTACTCGGACGGTTGAAGGCATTTCTGGTCGAGGACTTCAAACAAAACAAACATTTTAGTTGTATTTGGTTTTTGGGCGCATGTCCCCGGTTTTGGGGTTTTTGGTACTAAATAATTTCCGTTGTTTCTTACTCTGAATGGTTTTAATATAATGGACTTGTTTACGGTTCTAAATTCTTGTGAATTTTGGATATGATTACCAACTTTAGGATTCCCTGGATTCGGGGTCTTACAAACAATATGCACATCACAATCTAACCCTAAACAGCCCGTAATCGAGCAATTCGGCATTACCT
Organism: Bidens hawaiensis; assembly: GCF_021521415.1. Classification (NCBI taxonomy): domain Eukaryota; kingdom Viridiplantae; phylum Streptophyta; class Magnoliopsida; order Asterales; family Asteraceae; genus Bidens; species Bidens hawaiensis. The sequence goes on along the minus strand of NW_027505928.1, from coordinate 89,773 downwards.
TTGCGTTTTTCGTCTGTTTTCGCTCTATTAATCCAATTTACGGGTTCGTGTGCTTCTAAGTAAGCTAGGTGCAGGTCCTGTATCACCAACCAAGCATGTATCGTCAAGAGACAAGCCATGAAAGTTAGGGTTTCAATTAGGGTTCTAAACCAAACTTTTTAACCGTAAAAACGTCGTTTCAACCCTCTAATCCGTGTTTATAGCCACAAATGTATGATTCTGATTCCTAACCATGTGCATGATCAAAACAAGTTTATGAACCATTTTTAGGGTTTTTGCATGGTTAGGATTGATTTTTTCTAATCAAATCATCATCTTTATGTAAAAACTTGATTTTAAACATGCTAGAATCATGAATTACCTTAGGTTCAAAAGTTGAAAAACTTAGCATTAGGATGGAGCAGCTGCAAGTTCTGGATATGTTGAAGTTTAGAATGATTTTAAAAGAAATATTAAACAAATAATATCACGGGGGTTCCAAGGTGGCCGCCAACTACTTGGGCCCATTTAACTCATTTTCCAGGCCCGACCATGAAATTTCGAGTCCAAATATATTTCTAGTTCAGTTTTTGATGTGAAAAATTTATCGAGTACGACAAACAGCACGAAAACGAGTCTTTTTCAGCCAATTTCTTGTAATTTTAGAAAAACATGCTAATCATTTGTAAAAATCGAAAATATTTTCACGGATCGCTTAAAATATCCCCAATAATGTTTTGTAGGTCTATTTCGGCTCAAGGGATGATACAATGCTTGTTTCAAAACTAACCTTCACGTTTAATGTCATAGCGGGTGGTTAAACGAGCATTTTTTCGTTTAACTGGTTTGCTATCATACTAAGGCCATAATATCAATATGTTGGCCTATAATAAACGTATATCACTTATAGATTCCCCCTAGATATCTGGGTTATAACCAGATCCGTTCGGTTATTCGTTAGTTCGTTACGCAATAAACGGTTAATCGCTTATTCGATAAACAATTACTAAGGCATACTCGGTTTTGTCACGAATGTCACATTCTCCCCCTGTTAAGAAATTTCGTCCCCGAAATTCAATATACTAATTACGCCCCTTTAAAGAAAAGTTATAAGTATTTATTTCGGAATTCGTTCTTCTGTTTCTGGACATTTTTGATTCCCTGTTGTAAGGTATTTTACCGAACTTTGACCAATGAAATTTTGTTGAGTCGTAACTGTTTGATTTTCCCGTCCATTATTTATACGGTTTCTTTACAAAGTTTAGTTATGTATGAGTTTCCACATGATACTAATTTCCGCCTCGTCAACAAGGCACTTGTTTAGACTCGATATATAGAAAATACCGTAAGTGAATATATTTTGGTTAATATGCTACAGGATTAACCTTCAGGACCATTTTGTACAGTTCCATGTATTTTAAAGTTAACTCATCGGTTTAATCAATTCATCGAACATCTTTTAAAAATCGACACCTTCCGACATATATCGGTATAGTTCTCAAGTTAGCCTCAGGCGGCTTTCAGTTTGTTTTTGAATCTTACAAGCTCTCTCTATGATTTCCAAAATCAGATCAGATTTTGTAATTTGAATGTTGCCATTTTCAGTCTAATAAAGTGATGATTTATATTCTTGCTTGTATAGCACAGGATATAGTTGCTTATTTAATATTATGATTACTGTTAGTGTACGAGGGTTAAACTGTTAGAAGGTACCGTTCCCACTCTCCTCTATTGATTGAATAATTTATTTGGTTTGATCGTTTGTTACAGGACGACAGACCCCTCTCAGGTCTATTCGGGATATAAAGTTTCTCACACAACTCATCAAGGATAAGAGATGGAATGGCTTTCTCAACCTGAAGTAGCTAAAATAAACTCACTATGTCGAGATACGATTTTGTTAACATAAGGTGAGTTTTTCAGTTATGAAGTTGTTATAGATCAAAAAGGAGTATGCGGATTGGGTCAGCCAGTGAACTATCGTCCAGATTGCATTGCTTTCACAGGATGTTTTAGGAACGTGTGTTAAGAGGTCCATTGTAATTTGTTCCCGAAGGTTTTTGATATTCCGCCTTAACTTAATATGGGGTACATCTTTACAATACATGTGACTATGATCTTTCTCATACCAGTTCATCCATACATTTCCCTTACATCTTTACACCTTACACTGGTACTCGGTCTAACAGAACATCTAGACTGACTTTTCTTCATTCAAAACCCAGTCATTGAGGCTATAAAAGCTTGAAGTTCAAGTTTCGGTTCTTGCAGTAAAGTATTTCGTCGGTTTTCACAGCTATAACTGTTTAACAACTCCACCCATTCCATTACCTAATATTCAACTTCTTTTTATTACTTATAGATCGTAGGTTTTTGTGGTTCGTGTAACTTGTAAAGTTACTAGTATACAAGTAATGCCCCAGATCTTGGGTACAAAAGCAATTGTTCCATATTTCCGGTCACAGATAGGTTAGTTCTCCTCATCCGTTTTTAGTCACTAGGGGGTGTATGCTATTACTTTGTTTCATTTTCATTCATAACCTCGGTCTTTTTGAGTTAGGAAGATAAACTTTTAGGAAATACTAGAAAAGTGTTCATCCCGCTGGCGTCTACATGAATCTTTGATGTAACTATTATAATATATTTTAAGATGGGGATACAAAAGGCAATGAGGTACTAGGTTTTGTTCCATGTACTGGATCACTTCTTTATCTAGAAGTGGTATTATAACAGTTCTATCTTTATATAAAACTTCCGTTTTGAACTTAATTAACTAGTCCATACTGACTATTACATAATAGCTCCTCACTTCTACCGGGAGTACATCGATAGGGAATAGTTAGTCATTTAGATTGAGAGGGCAGTTTTGTGAATAGTACGATTATAGTCTTACCTTTAGTGGTTTCTATAGTATAAGGATTTGTTATTTTACTAGCCGGTATATTTTTCCAAAGTAAGAATTTGTAGAAACGAAATGTCTATCAGTGCCCGTATTATTTTACTAGCCGGTATATTTTTCCAAAGTAAGAATCGATTCATTTTGTACCAGATGATTCCCCAGGCATTCTCAATGCATCACTTCTAACCAAGTCAGAAGCTACAATGCCGGCTTGTACCACGGCATTTTCAAAAGTTAAGTAACCAGTTGAATTAACCAGACTCCTTACATTGGGAGCTAAACCCCAAATGTAGAGTTTGATGCGTTTAGATTATGGAGTAACTAACCATGGCACTAGACGGGCCAGTTCGTTAAAGCGGTGGGTGTACCCCAAATGATCTGCACCTTTCATTTCTAAATTCCAAAGTTCTTGTTCTAATTTCTAAATTTCATTTAACAGACAAAAGTATTTTATCATAAGATCTTGAAGTTATGCCCAAGACATACGATTGATTGCCTCTTGTCCCCAAATTTGCACAGCAGTATTCAACCACATTAGGGCATGGTCCACAAACGTAGAAGTAGCATATTTGACAAAACAATCTGGTGGAAAGTTAGTGATATTAATAATGGATTCAGTCTTTTTGATCCACCTAATCAGTCCATTTGGTCCTTCAGTGCTACTATAATCTATAGATTTACATAACATGAAGTTCTTAACTTGATATCCCTGTTTTGGGGGATTCGGGTTGTTATGACCATTATTTAAGTTCGATGGGGGATTATCATTATTGAGAATAGCATTAGTATTCAACGGGGGAGTATTAGCTGTGACCGTGTTAGTATTTATCAGGGGAGCATTTGTAGTTGTATTAGTATTTTTCAGGGGATTAGTGTTCACGGTCGCATTAGTATTCGGCATTTGATTTATGTTCATGGTTGTATTAATTCCGGCAGCGAATTGTGCTGCTATTGTCGGAAGTGTTGTCTGTAGTTGCCGAGCAATCATCTCGGCTATATCTGACTCATACAATGTGTTTGCTTTCTTCGGGGCCATTCAATAACAATAATCAGTTATACTACAATTAATAATAATTCATTACATTACTAATCACAAAAGGAATCACAATAACTAGTAATTAGGTTTTTCAGATAGCACATACGTATCACACGCATCTGTTCTTGAGTCTATATAATAAGGATAGCATATAGATTTAGCCTAACAAAGGCCATTGTATGTGTATATATATCAAAAGTTGCCACCAAGTGACAAGAAATTTTTAACCCGGTAAGGGTCAGTATTGTAACGGAATGCCCAAATTGTCCTCCATATCAGCATAGCACATGCTATTAGATGCTTGCATGGAGTATCGAAAAGATGCTATACACAACAATAACACACTACCCTTATCTATCTAAGTACACCTTATAACAATTATGAATGGTTCACAACTCGCACGACAATTATTCCAATACGATCCCATCATTGGGGAATTGTTTTTGTCCGACCTCTCCTGTAAGTAGGCATATGCCCGTTACAAGTTTAATCAGTATGCTGTAATAGGAACGCAATTGTATAATCCACTTGGCCTCTGAATGTTACTAAATATAACTATAGAATATATTCTTTCACCAGGTCATTCAGTATTCGTAAGCATGCCGGGTTTACTAAAAGTGGTAATTTACTGGTTCGGGGTAAGTATATCCAATTCCAGTCAGGGCACGTCATCGATTCGTGAGTATGGGGTTTCTCTTCTATAATAAACCGATTGGAATGATAAAATATAGGAGAGGTTGGAGGTTCTCGTACATAGATGGTTTAAAGAGTTTGCTGGTTAGGGAGGTTCATAAGAGTCAGTTACACTGGTGATATGTAAAGGGAATTATTATTAGTATTTCTTTTTGAAATATCGTTAGTACATTATATGTACTAGTAGTCACAGTCTGTTATAGAATTGAGAACTCAATAGGGTATTTATTATATTTATAATTTGATAACTTGGACTAATCAATAGATATTTTCTTAGGGATAGTTTTTATTTTCGAACTACAAATATGGAAAGACGACTTGAAACAATTTAGTTTAATGTCAAAGAAACAAGTGTATAAGATAAAAATTAGACCCAAGCTCAGAAATGTTATATATATCCTCTTGAAATTATTGTATGTAGGTCACACCTTCCATGCTTCTTTCCTGTGCCTTGCATATTAAGCCCCTTTGTGGTTCCGTCATATCACTAGATTCAGTTTGAACTCGTTACAACATTCTTGTATTCTCGTTTACAGGCAACACCGGTTCTTCATCCAACATAAAGCTATCCGATCTCGATATCTTCCGGTGCAACAGTTAGTCATAAAATAACATTTTTTGATAGCTTTGATCAGAGTAAAGGATATTATTAATTAGGGCAAAAATAAAGTATTTTATTTGTTATGACCATGTATAAAATTAATTATAATAAAATCTAGTATTAGTCTTAATAAATTAAATTTTTAATAATAATAAGAATTAATATTGATTATAATAGAATATAATATTCGTTACGACAAGATTTAATATTATCGTCAGTACGGTACGTACACGTATCCATACACCTTATTTCAGATAAATGCATATGCATGTTACATATCTACTCCACATCACCTTTATACATGTATGTTGTCATTTTTACCTATCAGTATGTTCCATGACTTCTCCCTGAATTCCCTCGTACAAGCAAGTCTGTAATTATGTTCCAGACCATAATAACTCACTTGCCCTACGAGTTCACCCCGGCGTCCATCAGTATATATCAATACTTATTATTAATTTTTCCAGGGATAATTGAGCCTACGGTTATATTATAGGTACCTAAGGGATAATCTAATCCTTTATAACTAATGGCTCTGATACCAACTTCTTTTACACACCGTTAAGCGATTTGCGGGAAGCGTAAAACGGTAATGTAACAGACACAAATGGTATCAAACACATTGTTCACAAAGAAACATTACTAACTAATTTACAAAATATTACAAACTAGGTGATTCAATCAAAACTAGTCCGTTACTACTTCACTTCATACTTGCATCAGTTTGCATGGCCTTGATCACAATCCAAACACGTAGCACATAATCAATCTACTTCACTTTTCTGAATACCTGAAAAGCATGCTAAAAACAGGTCAACTACTAATAGTTGGTGAGTTTCATAAATTTTTACGAAATCAGTTCTGTGTCTACACAGTCGTATTTTGTATGTACGCGTGTATGTAAAAATGTATTTATGTTTGTATATATATACATCTGTATATTTGTATGGACATATGTATGTGTGTGTGTGTTTATGATATAAATTTGAAAACTACGATAAAATCGTGACTACTCGTTCGTACTATGTGCCTCCAGTTTTCACGTAAAACCAACCACTATGGCCCCCCTTCTACCCACAATGGTTCCACTTAAAATCAACTACTACACAGTATGTATGTATATATATATATATAATATTTCCTACGCTATAATGTTTCCTACGCCTACCCACGTAGTATGTACATAGATATATATATATATACATATATGTGTGTGTGTGTGTGTTTCCCATGTACCATCAATCACTATGGCTCCCCTTCCGCCCATAATATGTATAATTACATTATTTCCTTGGCATGAATGCCATAATTATGTTAGTTTGTATAGTTGCAGCAGAACTTGGCTCATAGGCCACACTCAACTTTAGATTATTAAGTTACAGCAGAACTTGGCTCATAGGCCATACTCAACTTTGGCTTATTACTTTTGTGGCCCCCCTTCCGCCCACAATAACCTCATGTCCTTCACAAACCATGTTATACCCTCAATTTGTTAGGTTTAACATTTCATACATTGTTTGTATAGACATATGATCACGTGTAATTTCATAATTTTTTGGCATCCGTGCTGTCTTTATCTAATTTATCAATCAACAATGTTATTAACCTTTCATCAGCATGTAATCAATCATTATGTTTATAGGGACTTTTCGTATTAGAATGTTCAGATAAGTTATATCCTGAACCGTTTCCAGATGGATAGCATATATAAACCTACTTTTCACCCCAAAAATTCATAACCTGTTTGAAAAGAGGGGTCATGAAACTCACTGTTTAATAGGTGCTCCATGCGATGTCAGCTCGGGGTTCGTTTCCCTTGCTATCACTTAGTCCCTATAGTCAATATTATAATAATATTAACATTTTAATATTATTATAATGTCCATACTAAACTGGGCTGTATAGCAAGTCTGGGTGTGGATGGCACACCCGGAAAGCATCAATAGGCTTGGATTGTGATGTTGTTCAATGTCTAATACTTAAAATCGAAATTGGCTCAGTTTCCCCGTTTCACCAGCTGGGCCGTTGATTGATTACATGTTTAGAAAATAGGTATGAGTATGTAAACTTTGGTAAACTTGTTGGTTGATAAACTGATTAAGTTATAAACAAATATCACAATTTAGGGGTCTGGATTCGCTACAGGGCTCATTTCCGTTTATTTAGTTTGGTTTGGAGAAAAACGCGCACATTCTATCCAAATTATTCGGATTTCTCACAAAAAGTTTGTTTCTACTTAATTAATCCGAAAATATGCTTTTTGAACACTCTTGATGCTCTGATATTCTAACAGGTTCATTAATCACAAACCCGTCGATTTTTATCAAAATTGAATTTGCTTAATATTCAAATTAGCACAACTAATGACCCGTTTATCATTAAATTATGAAAATTAGACACTTATCAATTAAAATATGTATATTTTTATAAAATTATTTCTGGAATTTTTTACTGATTTATTAATTCATAAAAATTCATTATGTAAGCTATATTTAGCACGAAAATCGTCGGTAACAAACGATTTCAGAAAAATCCAGAAAAATTCTTGAATGATCAAAATACTTTCCAAAACAACCTGTAAAATTTCCAGAAGCTAACAACCTTGCCAAATATCCTTTTCGAGCAAAAAACGACAATGAAAATCCAAATAAACGCGAATCCACAATGCATAGCTAGGGTCTTCGAAATGACCCCAAATTTCACATGTGATCATATTATACCAAATCTGAATTTCCCAAAATATTTCATAATTTTTAAAGCATTTTAAGTATTTTTCCCAAAAGTTAGGGTTTCGGTTAGGGTTCTAAACCGAACTTTTGAACTGTAAAAACATCGTTTAAACCCTCTATTCCATGTATATGGCCAAAAAAGAGTATGATTCTGATTTCTAACCATGTGCATGATTAAAACATGTTTATGAATCATTTTTAGAGTTTTTGCATGGTTAGGAGTGACTTTTGCTAATCAATCATCATCTTTATGTAAAAACTTGATTTAAACATGCTAGAATCATGAATTACCTTAGGTTTAAAGTTGAAAAACTTGGGATTAGGACGGAAAGCTGCAAGTTCTGGATATGTTGAAGTTTAGAATGATTTTAAAAGAAATATTAAACAAATAAATATGAAAGGGGGGTTCCAAGGTGGCGGCCAACTCCATGGGCAAATCTTGGGCCCCACTTTGGCCCATTTAATTCGTTTTCCATGCCCGAACGTGAAATCCAGAGTCCAAATTTATTTCGGGTTTGGTTTTACGCGCGAAAAATTTATCGGGTACGACAAACAGCACGAAAACGAGTCTTTTTCGACCAATTTCTTGTAATTGTAGAAAAACATATTAATCATTTGTAAAGATCAAAAATATATTCACGGATCGCTTAAAACATTCCTAATAAATGTTTTATAGGTCTTTTTCGGCTCAAGGGATGATACAATGCTTGTTTCGAAACTAAGAGAGGATGTTTTTGTTTAACTGGTTTGCTATCAAACTAAGGACATAATATCAATATGTTGGCCTATAATAAATGTATATCTATTATAGATGCCCGCCGGGATATCTGGGTCATAGCCAGACCCGTTCGGTTATTCGTTTGTTCGTTACGCAATAAGCGGTTAATCGCTTATTCGATAAACAATTACTAAGGCATACTCGGTTTTGTCACGAATGTCACATGGTTACTGATGAATATTCGCGATTCTCATGGGTAATGTTTTTGGACACAAAGGATGAGATCTTTGACTATCTCATGATTTTTTCAAGAAGATAGATACGTTGTACAATATGCCTATCCGAAGGGTGCGAGGTGACAGTGGGACGGAATTTAAGAACAACAAAATGTTGGAGTACTATAATAAGCATGGGATTCTTCATGAATTCATTGCACCGTATAATCTTCAGCAGAATGGGGTTACTGATATAAGGCTAAATATATATAAATCCCTTGTATATTTAATACAATATTTTATTAGTTTTCGTTCAGTTTTTATTAGAATTTTTATATTACTAATTTATTTGAATAATGTAGGTCCAGGGACTTGTTCATGGCTAAAGAGAGCGAAAAACAAGCAAAAATGAGCTAAACCGGCAAACCAGAGCATCAAGAAACGAACTGGACCAGATCAGAATCGAACCGGACCGGCTTAGGCCAGCCCCCCCCCCCCCCCCCTCATCCGGAGCACCCCGCGGTGGGGAGACCAAAGCCCGTCACGCGGCACGGTGGGCATATTCCAGAAGTTTCTTTAACGATTTTTGAGTTTGGGCCTTGATTTTTCCTATTTAAACACCTCTAAACTCAACCTTAAACATAACCTGAATACCCTAGACGGCTTGGACGAATTTGCAAGCTCAAGATGTGATATTTCTGAGGGTTTGAAGGCTAGGAATCAGCCGGCGAAGTGCTTATCATCCAAGGACGAAGGCCACGGGTTTTATCGCCTTTAATCTTCCGTTCTTATTTATTTTCGCCATGAATTCCTTTATTATTGTTTTGTTTGATTTAATGATGTTAGGCTAAACATTATAAACTGCCTAGGCTAATGATTAACCTATTTTGACGTTGTGTTTTGATTTGGGATTTATTTATCGTTATGGTTTTATGATTTAGTAAAAGGTTTAATTATATTAAATTGATGCATATGGATATTTGGGATTGTTTGATTGATTGTTATTATTCCATGGTTGCCTTGATTATTGTTTGTCATTATGATAGGTCGCTATTACGTCATCTACTTTGTTTTTTTGACTATTTTATGATTGATATGCATTAAGATCATAGGAATAATAAATATTAATTAAATAAACCTAAGTGTGCTGCTAACCTGATTCTGTAAAGTGCTAGGTTATTCATAGATCTTTATTATTTAATCTTGGAGTTTGTCTAGGTTTGATTATTTATTACTGTCTATTGAGTCAATTAAATATATTAAATTGCCTTTGATTTCCGCACTGTAAGGTAGGATTTCGTATAAAGGAACTAAGTCATAATTATTAGGTGACCGTAAGAAAACTTGATTTTAATACTGGTGAGCGTTAAGACTTATTAGAAATCCATAGGTGTCTCTTGAGAAGGGTCAGGGATCCTGTTCGGGTTTTCTTTTAAGTGTCTATTTTACGATCCCAATCCATAACTAAATATTTTCCCGTTTAATTGATAACTGAAACTTAGGGATTCTAGCCTAGGTGGTTGTTTGTCATCATCTGAATTAAGTTTAGGATTAAGTCGTCTTTAAGTCTTAGTGATTAATATAATATTAGTTTAATATTAGTTTTTTAGTAAACCCCCCCCAATAATAATAAATAAATAGTCGCGTCGGTAGTTGAGTCTAATTTAGCCAGTTTACGTAATTTAAAGAGTCTCGCGGGCTCGATATCCAAACTTACTTAACTGTACTAGAGTTGACCGGTTCACTTGCCGGTTAGTAGTTTTAATTAAGTTAAGAGTCTAGAATTTATTACTTAGTGTCTATATTAGCGTGTTTTATATAACTACTTTTAGCACATCAGTTACTGAACAAAAGAATCGGACACTGATTTAAACTGCTAGAACCATTCTTGCCGATTCAAAGCTACCTGTTAGCTTTTGGACCGAAGCTGTGGCGTCAGCATGTTATACTCTCAATCACATTCTAACAGTCAAAAGACACGGGAAGACTTTTTTCGAGCTTCTTTATCGGTGTAAACCGAACTTGAAGTGGCTTGAACCATTTGGGTCATCCGGTACTGTTCTTGATCCTGACGGGAAATTCGGTCCTAACTCTGTAGAGGGTTTCTTCGTGAGGTATGCGAATCCGTTACGACGAGTATATCTTCCAACTCAAAACCAGATTGGGCAAGTCCAACACGTTGATTGTCAACGTTATACTCCTCCAACCCAATGACCTGGTGATGCATGGTTATTTGATTATGACAGCCTTTGGAAGAGTATCAAACTTCCAGAGGAGGTGATTTCTGAAGAAGTTACTATGTTGTATCAACAACAGCTTGCTGAAGAAGACAATCCATCACTAGAATCTTCTTTATTTACTGAACATTGAAGTTGTTCCTAATTCTGATGTTGTACCAGAGACAACTCCTGTCTTTGATGATGATGGAGAAGTTTCTGAGGAACTTATAGAAGTTATCTCTCCAAGTTCTGCTGAAGTGTTAGTTGAGGAGAATTTGACAAATCTCCAACCCGATGTAACTGTGTCTGCCAAAGTCATACCTAGGACTGTGTCATATAATCCCGAGGAGAACATCATAGGTGACTTAAACACGGGGGTTCAAACAAGGCGGTAAATTGATCAAAGCCTCTGGTGTTTTTATTCAAAAGTGTCACCGCTGCCGATCAGATTTTCCTTTAAATGTTTTATCTCACAAATTGAGCCTAAAACGTATAAAGAGGCGTTGGCCAAGGAGAGTTGGGTCAATGCCATACAAGAGGAGTTCCAGCAGTTTGAGAAGCTGGGTGTTTGGAAATTAGTTGACTTGCCTGATACTAAAAAAAGAATCAACAGAAAATGTGTTTGTAAGTGCAAGCGTGATGAAAATGGGATTATTGTGGGAAAAAAAGCTCGACTTTTTGTTCTTGGTTTTAATCAGAGAAAAAGGATCGATTATAATGAGGTATGTGCACCGTTTATGAGACTAGAAGCTATTCGAATCTTCCTAGCCTTCGCTTCCTAGAAAGGTTTTAAAGTTTATCAGCTAGATGTAAAGTCCACTTTTCTCAACGGGAGAATTAGTGAAGACGTCAACGTCGGAAAACCATCGGGGTTTCTCGATCCGATCCACAATGACAAGGTATACTTACTCGATAAAGTTCTTTCTGGACTTCAATAGTCCCCGAGATCTTGGTATGAAACATTGTCCCAACATCTTTTAGACAATTGCTTTATTCGAGGAACAGTTGACTGTACACAGTTCACTAAAGAAGTGGATGACCATCTTCTAATCATGCAAGTATATGTGATGATTTCCTTTTTTGGTCAAAAAACGATGTTCTGTGCAAGCAGTTTGAGGAAGTCATGAAGAAGAAATTTGAGATGAGCGCAATGGGGGAGATGAAGTTTTTCCTCGGGCTTCAGGTGGATCAGTTACCAGATGGTATCTTTATTCATCAAACGAAGTATGTCAACGACATCCTGGCGAAATTGAACTTGACTAATTCAACGACAATCTGTACTCCGCTTCCATTGAATCATGGGATTGGACCTAATCCCAATGGGGAGAAGGTGGATCAAACTCTTTACCAATCCATGATTGGCTCTCTTATGTATTTGACTACTTCTCGGCCAGACATCATGTCTGCCGCATGTTTCTGTGCCCGATATCAATCCAATCCAAAGGTTTCACGTCTCATGATCGTCAAATACAATCTACGCTATCTGAAGGGATGTCCGGGGGTCGGTCTCTGGTATACGCATGAGATGAGTTTATGCTGAGGGCATACTCAGATTTAGAATATGGTAGCTGCAAGCTTAATGCCAAATCTTCAACTGCTGAATGTCAATTCTTTGACTGGAGGTTAGTCACGTGGCAATGCAAGAAGCAAACCACCGTCTTGCTGTCAACCTATGAAGCTGAGTACGTAGCTGCTTCCAGTTTCTGTTCTCAGGTTCTTTGGATTCAACAGCAGATGCGGCCTTACGGTTTGAATTTTCTGACTATACCTATTTTTGTATATAATTTAGCTGCTATCTCTATTACTAAGAATTCGGTAAATCACTCTAAAACCAAACACATTGAAATACGGTATCACTCATTCATGACTGCTACGAAAAAAGTTGATAACTGTAGACAAATTTCACACCGGTGAGCAAAAGGCTGATCTTTTTACTAAAGCTTTTGACAAAAGTTCGTTTAACTATTTTTTAAAGCTTCACGGTATTAAAGAATTGGGCGGTGGGAATAAGAGTGATACCGGGATTATGGATTCCGATTTCTTGTAATCCATTCATCAGAGTTACATTTTGTTTTTATTTTGTACATAACTTTTTTCAAATATCTTTCATATATTTTGTTTTTAGGGGGGAGAAATTTTTCAGAAAAACCAAAAACATTCGAAGATTTGAAAAGGTCAAAACATTCAAAAATGCTAAATTGAAAAAATGTTGCTCCTCGAAAATGAGTTTTTTATGCAAAAAGGGAAGATGATACTACATTGGTCATCTGGTCCCAATTCCTGTAAAAAGTAAGGAAAAAGGCTGTTTGCTTAATTGCATCAGTGAATTGGTAGGTCTTTAAAGAAACAAGTAAGAAAAAGTATGTGATATAATCATAAATCCAACCGAATCTAGTGGATTAAAATCTTGAAGCTTAGTTAAAAGATGTTTTAAGAATGAGAAAAGTTTAAAAGATTGCTGTGTGTGAATGTGTTCATTTTGCAAAGAAATTTAACTTATTTTTCTTTTTATTTTGCAAAGAAATTCAACTTGATTTTTTGTTTATTTTTATTCAAATATTGGATCCTTTCCTACGTGATAAGACTATCCGACCTGAGGGTTAAGATTTGGGTATTCTGCTTTATTTTCTTCGTGTTTCGTATAAAACTTTGGACATTCTCAGCACGATAATACGGTATTATCCGACCTGATTGTTAAACCCTTATACAACTTCAACTTATTTTATCTTTTCATTTTCTTAAAACGTAACCTTATCTGCGTGTAGTAATGTCGATCTTAAGGGAAAATTTTAACGTTATGAGTTGTTTTGTTTAGATTATTTTTGTATGAGTCATAGCTAATCGATTTTAAGGATCAAATGAAAAATATACATGTAAAAACTCATTGTATAAGATATTATAATTATGTCTGATAGGTGGGGTTCACATAAGATTCATGCTTAATTGAACATAATTAAATCATATTACAGAAATTTCAGAATCATTTTTTGGAAGGTTCAGGTGAATAACAATACCAATGGCTGACTTAACGCCAGTCATAATAAAAGCTGAAAATAAAATCATGATAGATAGGCAATTTGGTCAACATGATTCCCTGCTCAATCTCACAAAAATATGTAATGCTTTACATGTTTGTAAATAGTTTGTAGTTCGGTTTTCATTTTCTGTTGCTTTATTCATTTAAAACCAAAAATATTTTATCTTTCTGATTTAGTTTCGACTCTTGATGTCTGGTGAACTATCTCTCTTGGGTAATGATTTTCGAGAATGATGAATTGAGCAGTGTTTCAAAATCATATCATTTGAAAAAGACGAAAATGTTTAACTGTTATATTCAAGGTTATTAATTTGGACTTGGTATACAGAAATTTTTCAAAATTGAGCTACTTAAGTTATTCTTTTACTTGTTCAAGGGCATTAAGTTGTACTTAAATAAATGCATGGGTGTGAATCAACAAAACTTTCAAAATAGGTGAATTTACTTATGCGGCGCATAAATTATGCGCCGTATAAATTGAACAACTTACACGCCGCATATGTGGTGTATAAATAAAGCATACACGTTGTATATCTGTGAGTATACTTACACGCCGCTGTTTTTTCAAAGCTGGACAAGAGTGCTTAATATTTCTGACAAAAGCAATAAGAAGCTGGTGAAAAATAAATACACTATTTATAGCTAATTGCAGGAAGACATAAATATATACCGATTGTATCACAGACTTAATTCTAATCGATCTTTGGTTTTCCTGTGTTTTAACTGAGTTTAAATCGGGTTGTTCCCACACAAGGTAGTTTCTGATCTAAATCTGACAATTTTAGATTTTGAGATGGGTGTTCTTTTGAATCGATGAAGAAAGATACTCGATGATTATTGAGGAAAAATAGATAGTGTTTTGATTTCCATTTGGAAAGTATTTTTGAAATTTGAAATTAATGTTTTAGTAAAAATGGTTGATTGTATCTGATTGTCGATATATAAAGATTTGATTAGGAGAATATGAAGACTGTTTGTGTAATCAGTGTCCGTGAAACTTATAAGGGACTGACGACTTATACGGTGGTTATATAGTCAAGTTTACTAAAATTTTTGATTTACATACAGATGTTGATTCTTTGTGAAAGTGAAGAGGATGATACATCAGAAAATGATAAAAGGTTGACAAAGAAGATGAGAATTCGAGGATTTACAAGGAAAGGACAAGAATCAATATTTCAAGATCATATCTTGATTATCTCCTGATATATATGATTAATGTGATTGAGCCTATCATGTAATATATCAGGAGAAATATATTACAGACCGGATATAATTATGGTGATCTTTTGAAAATTTTGATCATCATCTATATAATATATATATATATATATATATATATATGTATATATATATATATGTATATATATATATGTATATAGGAGTGGGATCCAGTGAAAACTCCTCTTAAAGAGAAAACTTAAAAACACCTAAAAAACTATTTTTAACTTTTTTTTTGAAGTTTCTGTTTTTTCCATTATTCTTATATTTATTGGTTCCAAAAACAAAACAAAAAAAAAACCTTGTCGGTAACCTCGTCGGTGTAGTGCACATGTGTAATGGTGTGCATTGCATGTATTCACAAGTGTTTTTATTGCATAATATACAACAATATTACACATATTTGATACACACTATTGTATATATATGCAATATAAGACTAATACGCGCATCGATTACACATTAGTACGTATGTGTAATACAACATTAACGCACATGTGCACTACATCGACTTTTATTTTATTACTATTTTTTTTCCATATAATACAACACTACTATACATATACAATACACAAATATTGAATATATACAACTAAACACTATTGAACTTAAAAATACATAATAATACACATGTGTAATACAACGGTTTCGCACAGTAATACGTCATGCAGTACAGTGGGTTTTTTTTTTTAAATTTTAAGTTTTTTTTTATATTTTTCGAGTGAAGGGGACCAAAATATAAGAATAATGGCAAAAACGGATATTTGAAAATATTATTTTATATTTAATTAAAAATAATTCTTTATGAGTTTTTAAGTTTTCTCCCTAAAGATGAGTTTTCTCTTGATTCTCTCCCTATGTGTGTATATATATATATATAAACCGATCAAGATCAATAGACTGAATCTTCATATGGCTGCTGTGCTATTAAGGCTACATCAAGAAATTGGTTGTAGTTGGAAAGCTTCAAAGTCAAATTTTGTAAATGATTGAAGATTTGATTTTATGTTGTTTGGTTGATGTTTTTTGACTAAGACCTAGCTATATCCGAGGGGGAGTCTGCTGGGACATGAACGTCTATAGCTAGTGTCTGTATTAGTTCTAGTACGTTAAAGGTCATATGTTTATTGTATGTAATGGCCAGCACATAAGTAACTAGGATTGCATAACTTATGCGGCGCATATGTTACCCATCGTATAAGACTTATGCTCCCTAGGCTTTCTTGTGAAGTCTATAAATAGTGATTAGAGTTATGCGTTGAGTAGTGAACTTGGGTGAATTCCTAGAGAAAAAGAATTTTGTAGAGAGAGAAAGAGCTTGTAAACTGTCATATCTTCATGTATTGATAGTTAAAGTTAATGATATGGACTTAAAGTTACATTTGTGTTTTTCAACTTTGTTGGATTCCGCACTACAAAGTTAAAGCCAATAACATCTTCGATCCTATGTAAACATCTATGCCAGCATCACATCATTTCAGATATCTTCTACACACTTTTCATCAAGGTCCTTAATGGTTACATTCGCTAAATACACCACACACCTTTGGCTTAAATATTTTAATACTTTGAGATGGGACACGAGAGGCAATATATTACCAGATTTCTCTCCCTGTACCGTGATCACTTCATTATCCAAAAGGGGAATTCTAACAATTTTTTCTTTATAAACGATTTCTGTATAGATAGCTAGTCCATACGGCTATTACATTGAAACTTCCTAACTTTACTGGGAGTAAGTCAATAAGGAATTGATGGTCATTCAGGAAGAGAGGACAATTGATATGGTCTAAATTATAGATATTTTTATATAAATATTTCCTATACTTTTAAGTGCTTTTGAGCCAAGCTTTTATTGAATATTATTATTATTTGGTTCATGTGTGAGTTTAATGGTTTCATAAGGCAACGGGCTAAAACGAAGTATGTTTACTAATCTTATGACCACAAGCTAAAATGACAAATTTAGTATTAATGTGAATTTAAATTAAATTATAAGAATGAAAACTAAATAAAACAAAATAAAAGTCATTCGAACGTTATTTATGATATCAAACAATTGGTTTACTAGATTAATTATTTTAGTGAGTTTTAATTCAACCCACCACATAATGAAGTATATGTCACTACGATGTTAAATTGACATCAATTATTTATGTTGAATTATGAAGGCTATGTGAGACCCATGCCTTTTAAGAAGATAGCAAGCTTAATTTGAGAGTGGAGATTAATAGGCTATGAGGCCCATCACATTAAATCAGTTTACAAATCATGTCACCGTCATATATATGTATATATATTTTACGAACGGCAGATTGGAAAAATGAAAGTCAAAGGGGGGATCGCCCCTATTCAGTTTAATTGGGAGCCGGCTACGAACAAGAATCACAACCAGGGAGAGAAGAGCATATCGGTTCACCTAGATGGTGTCCGGGTTCAACACCTACTCATCTAAGCATCATTATTTGGTTTGAATTTATCTTTTCATCATGAATGTATTGTTTGAACCTATTTATTATCTTTTGGTCTTGAGTATGGTTGTTGGCTAAACCCTTAGACTGCCTAGGCTTATGATGAACCGTTGATTGACGTTTGATTTTATTTGGGATTTGCTTTTCGTTATGGTTTTATGAATCAGTAAAGAGTTTAATATTATTTATTCGATGCATATGTATGCTTGGTTTTATTTGGTGAATTTTATTGTTTCACAGTTTTCTTGGTGATTTTCTGTCATATCATAGGATTCTGTTAGGTCATTTACTGTGTGTTCTTGACTAGTTTGTGATTGATTTATAATAAGATCATAGAAACAATATTATTAATCAAATAAATAAAAGTGTGCGGCTAACCAAAAAAGCTGTACGGTGATAGGTTATTTGATAGATCTTGGTTGATTAATATTGCTAGATTTAGTTCTTCGTAAGGAGTCCGTCTAGGTTTGATTTTTCAGCCTTGTTTATCTAGTCAAGTGAATTCTTTAAACTACCTTTAATTTACGCGCTGAAAGGTAGGATTTCTTATAGAGGTACTTGTCATAAAATAAATTAGCGACCGTAAGGGACTCTAATTAAACTAGTGTATTTAACAACTTAATAGAAATCCATAGGTGTCTTCTTGAGAAGAGTCAGGGGTTCTGTTTGGGTTTTCTTTAAGTGAATAATTTAAGATTCTGGTTCCATAACTTAGCATTTTCCAACTATTGATAATTGATACATTAGAAATTCTAGCCTAGGAGGTTGTTTATCATTATCTAAGTTAAATCCAAGTCATAAGTTAAGTCGTTTTTAGTTTTATTAATTAGTCTAATTTTAGTTTAAATCTTAGTTTATTAGTAAAACCCCCAAAAATAATATAAATAAATAGTCGCGTCTATAGTTGAGTCTAATTAGCTAGTTTACGTAATTTAAAGAGTCTCGTGGGTTCGATATCCGGACATAATTAGCTGTACTAGAGTCGACCGGTTCACTTGCCGGTTAGTAGTTTTAGTTAAGTGAAGAGTCTAGAATTATTACTTAGTGTCTAGATTAACGTTTATTTAGTTACTAAATTAATAACTACTTTTAACACATCAAGTTTTTGGCGGCGTTGCCGGGGATTCTTGGCAATTGCGTTATTAGCTTTGATTAGACTTACCTGCTACATACTTGCTATTAGTATTTTGTTTTGTTTTTGGGTCGTAGGAGTCTAAGTAGTTTTTATTCTATTTTATTTTATTTTTCTTTTTGTTTGAGTCGTAGGAGTTAGGTTATTACAGTTTAGTTTAGTTGCGTTAAATTAGTTTAGTTTTTTCTTTAATATATTGTTTATCGCTATTCTCTGGTGCTCGTGATACTTTTCTGTTTACGTTTATCTTTGCAGTGATCTTCATGGAGTGCTACTATGAGCCCAAATTTTGCCCGATATATGATATGATGGGGAATGTTGTTGGTTGTAAGGACTCATCTGGTGCAATGATGGATTACATACCACATCCAGAAGATATATTCATTGATTTCATGCGTGTCGTTCCTAGCATGAATCCAAGTACACCACTTGGGGATTTTTTGGATGAGTTTAGGTTAGGCTTAAAATGTCGAATACAACTTAGTGAGCCGATGATAGAGTTAGAGGATGTTGGTTTGCAGAATCAGATGGAGGAGAGTATTCCCTCTTGGGAGGACGAGTTTCGAGATGAATTTGGTGAAGAGTTAGTGGGTTTAACTGATATGGATAAGAGAGATTTTAACCCTGAAAGAGATATTATGGAGCTTGAAACATTGTTATTTGGGGAGCCGGTTGAGAAGCTAATTGTCAAAGAGGAATCACAAGAGATATCCGAAGAGTTGAAGAATAAAGAACCGCATCTCATTGTGAAACATCCGCGTGTGCGAGGTAGAACTGGCAGGTTATTAGAGATACTCGTTCGTGGATCACCACGTAAATCAAGAGCCCCAAGAAGGAGGACAGCTAGAGTTCGGAATCAAAGTGTGCCAAATATGTCACGTCCTCATAATTTCAATAATTGGGTGATCGAGCTGAATGCTTATTATTGGGCCAACGTGAGTTTGAAAACTAGTTTCTTCCAAATTAGTTGTCAAAGGAGAGTGTTGAAGAGCACTGATGGGAAGTGGATAAAGGAGAAGCCTCCTTATTGAGGTTTCGGGAACGAGTCCAGCTGAAGACTCTTTTGTAAACTTAGCGCTTTACGGGAGGCAACCCGGTACTATGTTTTTATTTTATTTTTATTTTTATTTTGGTTTCGCTTCTTTGCTCTGTCGGGTGTTTCTTCTCTTATTTGCAGGTTGTTCCAGGGTTGCTTATGAGATGTTTTTTTTGGGTAAAGGGTTTTACCCGGTTAAATTCATTCCACACAACCAACAAAGTACAAGTAATATGACAAAGTGCCATATTAGTTCTCATGTATGACATGCCATACAAGAGTAAGCAAAACCAAAACCAACAATCAATGGTAAACACTGCTAAAGCCTACACAAGAACCAAAGAAACAAACATAACAAAAACAAATCAACCATTATCATCAATTTGATGGGAAACTCCTCTCGGAAAATGCCAATCTTCGAGAACCCGATTGACCCGTTCAGAATTCTTGAACTTTAGTGTCATTAGCTTTAGGCGAGTACCCTTAATGATTTCGTCAGCAACAATCTTTGGAGTCTTCAAAGAGTTCCTGAAAAGCCGGTTATTTCGTTCCTTCCAAATTACGTAAACCGAAGCCCCAAGTAACAGCCGATTAATAACATTATCAATAGAGTTGGACATTCCAAATTGAGACACATATTGGAGAATATTGGCCCAACCATTCATGCACCCCTGAAACTTACCTTTCATTATGACAATACTCCAAACCTCAGAAGAGAACTTACACTCAAAGAAGAGATGATTACGAGAATCCGGCTCTCCATTACATAAAAGGCAGCAATACAGGTTATGATTTGGATACCCACCAACTTTCCACCCCATTATACGATTCTGCGTGCTTAATCTATCATGAAGCACAATCCACAACATAAAGGAGTGTTTTGGAACACATTGAGAGAACCAAACAACATGCATCCAAGAAACCTTATCAGCCGGTATTCGAAGAAGTTGCCATATTCCTGAAGCTGAGATATTCGTTGAAGTCCCATTCTCATCCATTACCACGATCTTGTCCCTCTTTTCCGGATAAATACTCACCTCCTTTAAGTTCGAAAGAATTGGGAATCTCGAAATCCAATCAGGCGGCCATCCCCAGTTATTATGATGAACAACATCATTGACACAGGTCTTTAAAGTCAAACCAGCCCCATGTATTGCTCTCGGGTTAATATAATCATTTAAAGGACATAAATCATCCCATTTATCATACCAAACTGAAGTAGATCTCCCATTACCGATTTCATGCCATATAAAATGTCTAATACGGGGACGAAACTGAAGAATTTTCCTCCACCCCCAAGTACAAGAGTTAGGAATCTGCAAGCTCCAAAAATTTCGCCCCTTCATTTTATACTCATGCATCCATTTAACCCACAACGAATTACGAACATTGATTAAACTCCAAATATGATAAACCAGAAGAGAGTTATTGACATCCCGGATACGCCGGATACCCAAACCACCTTCACTTTTCGGCTGACAAACAATATCCCAAGAAACTTTATGCTTTCCCTTTTTGTGTCCATAGTCCCAAAGGAAATTTTTAATCCGTTTTTCAAGATCAGCAATAAGTCTAGAAGGAAGTGAGAAAACAGCAGACCAGTAAATATATAAGGACGACAGAACAGACCTAACCAGCTGAAGTTTACCCGCAAAAGATAATGTTTTATTCTTCCAATCTCCAATCCGATTATCCATACGATCCAGCAACCTCTTACAATCACGGTAATTTAGCCTCGTAGAAATAAGAGGAACTCCCAAGTATTTAACCGGGAGCCTACCTTCAACGAAGGGCATAATATTCAAAATCCCACTTTTAACGCGATCCGAAACATTACAGAAAAACGCGGTACTTTTCGGTACACTAGGAGTAAGCCCGGACATATCTTTGAAATCATTCAGAGCCCCCATAATAGTTTTAGCTGAATCCACATCGCCTCGAGCAAACAGGAACAAATCATCCGCAAAGCAAATATTGATAATATTTAATTTTTCACAATGACGATGAAAACGAAACGAGCGTTCAATACGTGCCTTTCGATGCAGAATTAACGTGAGAACTTGCATAACCAGCGTGAAAATATAAGGAGACATCGGATCACCCTGTCTAAGACCTCTTTTACCACTAAAGAACCCGTGTAAGTTCCCATTTATGGATATCGAAAAAGAAGAGGTGGTTATGCATTCCATTATCCAATGAATCATCCTATTGTGGAAACCATACCCATATAGAATATCACGAATAAAGTCCCAACTGACCGTATCGTAAGCTTTCTGAATATCAACTTTAAAAGCACATCTAGGCGGACCGTTATTAGTGTGATAATTATGCATTAATTCTTGGGTCAAAAGGATGTTATCAGAAATTCTACGCCCAGGAACAAACGCAGACTGATTGATATCAATTAACGACTCCAAACCCTTCATCATACGAACTGAGATAATCTTGGTAATGCATTTATATAAAGTGTTGCAGCACGAGATGGGACGAAAATCATTAGGAGTAAAAGTGATGGTCACTTTGGGAATAAGGGCAATAATAGTGTGGTTTACCTGTTTAAGGAGACTTCCTTTTCTGAAAAATTCATGAACCGCCAAACAAACATCTTTCCCAACAATATCCCAAGAACTTTTAAAGAAGGCCGAGGAAAAACCATCAGGCCCCGGCGCTTTGGTATTCCCAATAGAGAAAATAGCTTCCTTGATTTCCAAATCGGATATAGGTCTAACCATCAACTCCGCCTGAGAGGCCGAGAGCTTAGTAGTAAAAATCTGATTATCTGGTTTTCTCAAAGGTTGCATATCCGAACCAAAAATGTTCATAAAATGATTAACAAACACCGAAGGAACATCCGATCCCTCATATAATTGGCCCTGAACATCACTTATAATATCAATACGACATCTATGGTTTCGCATTTTCAAAGAATTGTGAAAATACGCAGTGTTAGAATCACCAAGCTTTAACCAATCGACTTTAGCTTTTTGTTTTAGGAATTCTTCCTCATCTTAAAGATTTTCATTTAAAATCCTATCTAAGGGCATTGGAGGAAAAGGCGATTTTGGGCGATCAAAGGAGATCTTGGCCGATCCCTTGGATCTTGGTGTTGCTTGGCCGATCTTGATCTTGATCTTGGCTGATTGTTCTTGGCCGATCTTAATCTTGGCTGATCTTGGCTGTTTCTTGGTCGATTAGGGTTTGTCTTGATCGATCTTGGCTGATTAAGGTTTGTCTTGATCGATCCTAGGGGGATCTTGGCAAATCTTGGCCGATTCCTTGGGTCTTGGTCAATCTTGTTCTTTGTTCTTGTTATTGATCTATTTGCTTGGCCGATCTTGATCTTGATTAGGGTTTTCTTGATCTTGATCCATCTTGATCTTGATTAGGAGTTGCTTGATCTTGATCCATCTTGGCCGATCTTGATTAGGGTTTTCTTGGTTGATCTTGTGCGTTTCTTGGGGAGATCATTGTTGATCTTGGCTGATCTTGATCTTTATTGGCAGATCTTGATTGATTCTTGGGGAGATCTTGGCTGATCTTGGTCAATCTTGATCTTTTTCTTGGTCGATCTTGATCTTTGGTTCTTGCTCTTGATCGTTTCCTTGGATCTTGGTGTTGCTTGGCCGATATTGATCTTGATCTTGGCTGATTGTGCTTGGCTGATCTTGATCTTGATCTTGATTGTTCTTGGCCGATCTTGATCTTGATCTTGGCTGATTGTTCTTGGCTGATTGTTCTTGGCCGATCTTGATTGGGGTTTTCTTGGCTGGTTTTTGGTGTTGCTTGAATCTTGATCTAATCCGTGGTTCTGATTGTTTAGTAGGTTTGTGTTGATCACGGCTATCTGTGATAGTTTAGTTAGATTGATACAATCCTATTAACTGATTAAGGACCTCGTGGTTAATCAAGGTTAGGGTTCTTTCAGCTGTTCGTTGAGTGAGTGACCGATTAGGGTTTGTGAAGTGTTTTCGTTCTTGGGTTTGCATGGAGCAGAAGGGTGGTAATGGTTTTGTTGATCGTGTTAAGCAAGGGTTTTCAGCCAATCGGGTAACGAACATTGATGGGGTTCTCCCACGTAGGGGGGCTCTGAAATCTGGTTCGTCGGGAAACCCTAACGCTACGAGTTCGGTTGTTTCGTTTGCTGCAAACACTACATTCAATGCTCCTTTAAATGATGTAATAAACAAAGATGGTGGTTGTTCAGCCGTGGGGAAAAAAGATAGTGGTTGTTCGAATGATAACAAGGTTATTGGTTCAGATTCGTTAAATATTCAACAAGATGGAGGTTTTTCTGCCTTTGTCTCGGACAACAACAAGGCGTTTGGATCTGAATCATTTAATATTCAAAGGGATGTAGGGAAGGAGCAACATATGGAAAATTCGAAGCCTTCGTATATGAGTGTTGTCCAACTTGAAAACAAGACAACTAAGGTAACATTAAGAAAACTAAATGTGGAGTCTACAATGGAAGGAGTTGATGTGGTTATCCCGGTTGAATCTGTCAAGAAAGTTAACGATAGGTTTAATAATACCTTGTTTGGTTATTTTCTGGGTAACAGACTTCCTTTTCCGGTTGTTGAGTATTTTGCTAAGAAAAATTGGAACAAATATGGGCTTACGAGACTTATGATGAATGCGAAAGGGTTTTTCTTTTTCAAGTTTCATACGGAAGCTGGGATGATGCAGCTGATTGAAGATGGTCCTTGGATGATTAGGAATGTCCCCATTATTCTTAATATTTGGACTTTGGAGTCAGATTTGGAAAAGGAGGATATACGGTCTGTTCCGGTTTGGGCCAGATTACAGAATATTCCTCTGGGTGCATTTACTGAGGAGGGTCTAAGTATGCTCGCTTCAAGAATTGGGGATCCGATAAGTATGGATTCTTACACTGCCAATATGTGTAAGGAATCGTGGGGAAGAAGTAGTTTTGCTAGAGTTCAAGTTGAACTTCATGCAAACCAGGACATTAAGAGGAAGCTGGTTGTAGCTGTTCCAGATACGTTGGGGGAGACAAACAAGATATCGGAGATTAAGATTGAATATGATTGGGAGCCCCCCAGATGTTCCTTATGTGAAGTGTTTGGCCATTCAAACACTCAATGCCCGAAACAAGTTCAGGAGAAAAGGTTAAATGAAGAACCAATGAAAGTCAATAATGATGATGGTTTTCAGAGGGTGAAGGGAAAGAAAAAAGTTAATACGCAAGTCAAGAAACATAATCTTGTCTATCGACCGGTTACTAAACCTGCTGTGACACAGCCTGCAAATAAACCACCCTCTCAAAGACAAGACACTAATCATCCAGTGGGTAAACCTGCAGCTTCTAAGGCGGTGGGGGTTGAGTCAAAGGAAATGCATTCTGTCCAAACCCATAACCGGTTTGATAATTTGGTGGACGAACCAGAAAGTGATGAAGATGAGGATGATGTGGAGGAGCTGTTTACGGATGTGGCTAACAGTATGAAAGCAGATATTGGTTCTGAGGGTGCAAGCACACCCGGTGAATTGGGTGCTTAATGGGTACTATTGCTTCATGGAATATAAGAGGGTTGAACCGCCCTCTTAAACAAAAAGAGGTTCGTAAGGTAATCCAAGATAATAATATTCAGGTGTGTGCTATTCTTGAGTCTCACGTACAATTAAACGCGGTCTTTGATGTTTGTAAGAAGATTTGTAAAAATTGGGATTGGACCAGCAATGGTAGTGTTTGTGATAAAGGTACTCGGATTATTGTGGGGTGGAATACGGATTTGGTTGATCTTATGGTTATTGATTATTCGAACCAGGTTCTTCACGTTCAGTTAAAGTTTAAGCTGGATATCAAGGTGATGAATGGTTCTTTCGTGTATGCTGAGAATTGTTATTTGAAAAGAAGGGAGTTATGGCATAATCTTGCTGTTCATAAACAATTCACTCGTGGTAAACCGTGGGCTTTACTAGGAGATTTTAATTGTGCTCTTAATTTGGAAGACAGCTTACATGGTTCTTCCAAAATTTCCACTGGGATGCTTGATTTTCGTGATTGTGTTAAGAACATTGAAGTTGAGGATATAAATGGGGTCGGGCTCCAATTCACTTGGAGCAATAAACCGAAAACGGGTATGGGTCTTTTCAAAAAGCTTGATAGGGTGATGGGAAACTCTAAATTCATGGAGATTTTTAATGATTCTTCGGCGGTGTTCCTTCCGTACCAGATTTCAGACCACTCTCCATGTTTATTGAAATTCCCCTCTCTTATTAAAGGTAAGCCTAAACCGTTTAAATTCCCTAATTTTTTGATCGGAAAACCGGGTTATAATGATATTATTGCTAACGGCTGGAAAATTGAGGTGAATGGTTATCACATGTTTCGCGTGGTAAAGAAACTCCAAAACTTAAAACATCCAATCCGTTCTTTGCTGCACCGGCAAGGCAATCTCCACAAGAAAGTTAATGATCTGAGAACCCTTCTGGATGCTTGTCAAACCCGTCTTGACATTGACCCTACTAATTTGGAGTTGATTCGGGAGCAGAGTAGTTATCTTAAGGCTTATCATGAGGCGGCTAAAGATGAGGAAGAATTCCTTAAACAGAAGGCTAAAGTCGATTGGTTAAAGCTTGGTGACTCTAACACTGCGTACTTTCACAATTCTTTGAAAATGCGAAACCATAGAGGTCGTATTGATACTATAAGTGATGTTCAGGGCCGATTATTTGAGGGGTCGGATGTTCCTTCGGTGTTTGTTAATCATTTTATTAACATCTTTGGTTTAGATTTGCAACCATTGAGAAAACCGGATAATCAGATTTTTACTACTAAGCTTTCGGCCTCTCAGGCGGAGCTTATGGTTAGACCTATATCCGATTTGGAAATCAAGGATGCTTTTTTCTCGATTGGGAATTCCAAAGCACCGGGGCCTGATGGTTTTTCCTTGGCTTTCTTCAAAAGTTCTTGGGATATTGTTGGGAAAGATGTTTGTTTGGCTGTTCATGAATTTTTCAGAAAAGGAAGTCTCCTTAAACAGGTTAACCACACTATTATTGCCCTTATATCCAAAGTGACCACCATTTTGACTCCTAATGATTTTCGTCCCATCTCGTGCTGCAACACTTTATATAAATGCATTACCAAGATTATCTCGGTTCGTATGATGAAGGGTTTGGAGTCGTTAATTGATATCAATCAGTCTGCGTTTGTTCCTGGGCGTAGGATTTCTGATAACATTCTTTTGACCCAAGAATTAATGCATAATTATCACACTAATAATGGTCCGCCTAGATGTGCTTTTAAAGTTGATATCCAGAAAGCTTATGATACGGTCAGTTGGGATTTCATTCGTGATATTCTTTTTGGGTATGGTTTCCACGACAGGATGATTCGTTGGATAATGGAGTGCATAACCACTTCTTCCTTTTCGATATCCGTTAATGGGAACTTACACGGGTTCTTTAGTGGTAAAAGAGGTCTGAGACAGGGTGATCCGATGTCCCCTTATATTTTCACGCTGGTTATGCAAGCTCTCACGTTAATTCTGCATCGAAAGGTTCGTATTGAACGATCGTTCCGTTTTCATCGTCATTGTGAAAAATTAAATATTATCAATATTTGCTTTGCGGATGATTTGTTCCTGTTTGCTCGAGGTGATGTGAATTCTGCTAAAACTATTATGGGGGCTCTGAATGATTCAAAGATATGTCTGGGCTTACTCCGAGTGTTCCGAAAAGTACCCGCGTTTTTCTGTAATGTCCCGGACCGCGTTAAAAGTGGTATTCTGAATATTATGCCCTTCGTTGAAGGAAGGCTCCCGGTTAAATACTTGGGAGTTCCTCTTATTTCTACGAGGTTAAATTACCGTGATTGTAAGAGGTTGCTGGATTGTATGGATAGTCAGATTGGAGATTGGAAGAATAAAACTTTATCTTTTGCGGGTAAACTTCAGCTGGTCAAGTCTGTTCTGTCGTCCTTATATATTTATTGGTCTGCTGTGTTTTCACTCCCTTCTAGACTTATTGCTGATCTTGAGAAACGGATTAAAAATTTCCTTTGGGACTATGGTCACAATAAGGGAAAGCATAAAGTCTCTTGAGATATTGTGTGTCAGCCGAAATGTGAAGGTGGTTTGGGTATCCGGCGTATCCGGGATGTCAATAACTCTCTTCTGGTTTATCATATTTGGAGTTTAATCAATGGTCGTAATTCGTTGTGGGTTAAATGGATTCATGAGTATAAAATGAAGGGGCGAAATTTTTGGAGCTTCCAGATTCCTAACTCGTGTACTTGGGGGTGGAGGAAAGTTCTTCAGTTTCGTCCTCGTATTAGACAGTTTATTTGGCATGAAATTGGTAATGGGAGATCTACTTCAGTTTGGTATGATAAATGGGATGATCTTTGTCCTTTAAGTGATTATATTAACCCGAGAGCTATACATCGGGCTGGCTTGTCTTTAGAGACCTGTGTCAATGATGTTGTTCATCATAATAACTGGGGTTGGCCGCCTGATTGGATTTTGAGATATCCAATTCTTTCGAACTTAAAAGAGGTCAGTATTTGTCCGGATAAGAGGGACAAGATCGTGGTAATGGATGAGAATGGGACTTCAATGAATTTCTCGGCTTCAGGAATATGGCATCTTCTTCGGAGACCGGCTGTTAAGGTGTCTTGGGTGCATGTTGTTTGGTTCTCTCAATGTGTTCCAAAACACTCCTTTATGTTGTGGACTGTGCTTCATGATAGGTTGAGCACGCAGAATCGTATTATGGGGTGGAAAATTGGTGGGTATCCAAATCATAACTTGTATTGCTGCCTTCTTTGTAATGGAGAGCCGGATTCTCGTAATCATCTCTTCTTCGAGTGTAAGTTCTCTTCTGAGGTTTGGAGTATTGTAAAAATGAAAGGGAAGTTTCAGGGGTGCAGGAATGGTTGGGCGAATATTCTTCAATATGTGTCTCAATTTGGAATGTCCAACTCTATTGATAATGTTGTTAATCGGCTGTTATTTGGGGCTTCGGTTTACGTTATTTGGAAGGAACGAAACAACCGGCTTTTCAAGAACTCTTTGAAGACTCCTAAGATTGTTGCGAACGAAATCATTAGGGGTACACGCCTAAAGCTTATGACTCTAAAGTTCAAGAATTCTGAACGGGTTAATCGGGTTCTCGAGGATTGGCACTTTCCGCGGGGAGTTTCCCACCAAATTGATGATAATGGTTGATTTGTTTTTGTTTTGTTTATTTACTTGGTTCTTGTGTAAGCTTTAGCTGTGTTTACCAGTGTTTGGTGGTTTTGGTTTTGTTTACTCTTGTATGGCATGTCATACATGAGAACTAATATGGCACTCTGTCATATTACTTGTACTTTTTTGGTTGTGTGGAATGCATTTAACCGGGTGAATCCCTTTACCCAAAAAAAATTCTTCCTCATCTTTAGTTGCCTCATGATAAGCCTTAAGATAACTACTCTGCTCCCGAATCAACTCCAAATTAGTAGGGTCAATGTCAAGACGGGTTTGACAAGCATCAAGAAGGGTTCTTAGATCATTAACTTTCTTGTGGAGATTGCCTTGTCGGTGCAACAAAGAACGGATTGGATGTTTTAAGTTTTGGAGTTTCTTTACCACGCGAAACATGTAATAACCATTCACCTCAATTTTCCAGCCGTTAGCAATAATATCATTATAACCCGGTTTACCAATTAAGAAATTAGGGAATTTAAACGGTTTAGGCTTACCTTTAATAAGAGAGGGGAATTTCAATAAACATGGAGAGTGGTCTGAAATCCGATATGGAAGGAACACCGCCGTTGAATCATTAAAAATATCCATGAATTTAGAGTTTCCCATCACCCTATCAAGCTTTTTGAAAAGACCCATACCCGTTCTTGGTTTATTGTTCCAAGTGAATTGGAGCCCGACCCCATTTATATCCTCAACTTCAATGTTCTTAACACAAGCACGAAAATCAAGCATCCCAGTGGATATTTTGGAAGAACCATGTAAGCTGTCTTCCAAATTAAGAGCACAATTAAAATCTCCTAGTAAAGCCCAAGGTTTACCACGAGTGAATTGTTTATGAACTGCAAGATTATGCCATAACTCCCTTCTTTTCAAATAACAATTTTTAGCATACACGAAAGAACAATACATCGCCTTATTATCCAACTTAAACTTTAACTGAACGTGAAGAACCTGGTTCGAATAATCAATAGCCATTAGATCAACCAAATCCGTATTCCACCCCACAATAATCCGAGTACCTTTATCACAAACACTACCATTGCTAGTCCAATCCCAAGTGTTACAAATCTTCTTACAAACATCAAAAACCGAATTTAATTGTATGTGAGACTCAAGAATAGCACACACCTGAATATTATTATCTTGGATTACCTTACGAACCTCTTTTTGTTTAAGAGGGCGGTTCAACCCTCTTATATTCCATGTAGCAATAGTACCCATTAAACACCCAATTCACCGGGTGTGCTTGCACCCTCAGAACCAATATCCGCTTTCATACTGTTAGCCACATCCGTAAAAAGCTCCTCCACATCATCCTCATCTTCATCACTTTCTGGTTCATCCACCAAATTACCAAACCGGTTACTAGTTTGGACATAATGCTTTTCCTTTGACTCAACCCCCACAGCCATAGAAGTTGTAGGATTACCCACGGGATGATTAGGGTCTTGTCTTTGAGAGGATGGTTTATTTACAGGTTGTGTCACAGCAGGTTTAGCTACTGGTCGATAGACAAGATTATGTTTTTTGACTTGCGTAGTAACTTTTTTCTTTCCCTTCACCCTCTGGAAACCATCATCATTAGTGACTTTCATTGGTTCTTCATTTAACTTTTTATCATGAACTTGTTTCGGGCATTGAGTGTTCGAATGGCCAAACACTTCACATAAAGAACATCTGGGGGGCTCCCAATCATATTCAATCTTAATCTCCGAGATCTTGTTTGTCTCCCCCAACGTATCCGGAACAGCAACAACCAGCTTCCTTTTAATGTCCTGCTTTGCATGAAGTTCAACTTGAACTCTAGCAAAACTACTTCTTCCCCACGATTCCTTACACATATTGGCAGTGTAAGAATCCACACTTATCGGATCCCCAATTCTTGAAGCGAGCATACTTAGACCCTCCTCAGTAAAGGCACCCAGAGGAATATTCTGTAATCTGACCCAAACCGGAACAGACCGTATATCCTCCTTTTCCAAATCTGACTCCAAAGTCCAAATATTAAGAATAATGGGGACATTCCTAATCATCCAAGGACCATCTTCAATCAGCTGCATCATCCCAACTTCCGTATGAAACTTGAAAAAGAAAAACCCTTTCGCATTCATCATAAGTCTCGTAAGCCCATATTTGTTCCAATTTTTCTTAGCAAAATACTCAACAACCGGAAAAGGAAGTCTGTTACCCAAAAAATAACCAAATAAAGTATTAGTAAACCTATCGTTAACCTTCTTGACAGATTCAACCGGGATAACCACATCAACTCCTTCCATTGTTGACTCCACATTTAATTTTCTTAATGTTACCTTAGTTGTCTTGTTTTCAAGTTGGACAACACTCACATACGAAGGCTTAGAATTTTCCATATCTTTCTCCTTTCCTTCATCCCTTTGAATATTTAAAGAATCAGATCCAAAAACCTTGTTATCATCCGAAACAAAGGCTGAAAAACCTCCATCTTGTTGAATAGTTAACGAATCAGAACCAAGAACCTTGTTATCATTCGAAGCCACGGCTGAACAACCACCATCTTTGTTGATTACATCATTTAATTGAACATTGAATGTTGTGTTTGCAGCAAACGAAACCGACGAACTCGTAGCATTAGGGTTTCCCGAGGAACCAGTTTTCAGAGCCCCCCTACGAGGAAGAACCCCATCAATGTTCGTGACCCGATTGGCTGAAAACCCTTGCTTGATACGATCAACAAATCCATTACCACCCTTCTGCTCCATGCAAAACCCTAGAACGAAAATAACACCCAAGAACAAGAACCAAGAACAAGAACCAAAATTCCAATCAACAAATAACACCCAAGAACAAGAACCAAAATTCCAAACGAACCAAGATCACGTATCAAGATCACGGCAGGAAACCCTAATCTTGAATACCCGAACCAAGAACGGCTGTTTGAAAACCCTAGTACTCGTTAATAAGCAAGAACACGGCTACTAAGCAATCAGAACCAAGGATTAGATCAAGATTCATGCAGCAATAATCCAATAAACGGCCAAGAACCCCACAAACCCTAATCGGTCTCTTGTGCACGGGGAACCTTACAAGAACTGCTGTTTAAAAAACCCTTGCTTATTATGAGATGTTTGATGAGCTATGGTTTTTAAACAAGTGTGGGGATGCCACTTGCTTCAGGATTGTTGCTTTTATTTGTAGAAGATGTCGTTATTTGAAGATTGTTTGCTGATCAAGTTCGAATTGGAGGGCACGGAACACGACTCACGAGGCATATCGTCATATTTACCAGGGGAGTCTGTTCCAATTCGATAATTTATATTTATTTTTTGCGTAATTTTATTTGTAATTTCCTTTTTCTCACATTGAGGACAATGTGAAATTTAAGTGTGAGGATGGGAAATTGATGTTTTTTGGCAAAAAAAATACAAAAAACAATTTTTTTTAAAAAAAAAAGTCTAAAAAATGTCCCAAGAATTTAACGAATATTTTTTGCACCATAATGGAAGTTGATAATATAATCGGAAATTGGTTTTTGAAACTACTAATATATATGAGATAATATAAAAGAAAGCGTACTAAGCTTGGGATGTGTCGGTAGGCCCAACTAGTCTTGAAAGGTTTCCCATTGCATATTCTTAATAAACCTAATTAAATCTTAGATTTTGTGGGTTCTCGTCCTAAGGGGGACAATGAAGCTGAAATTGCAATAAGGCATGGAGAGTATTACCATAAGCAAACTACCCTAAGATGGTGAGAATTGAATGCACTTTAAAATTAGCACGTCACTCCGTTTTATGAAAATAAATAAAGAGTGGTGGCGCCCCGCCTTGTCCAGTTTTATACGAGCTTAGAATTTAGTTATATATTTATAGGTAAAAGATGCCTAAGTGCACAATAAAAAAAAGAAAATAAATAATAAGTAAATAAAAGTATTCCAAGAATTGGTCTGAAAAGTAAAAAGTAAAAGTGAGAAAAGTTATGTAAAGAAAAATGCCAAAGAAGCATTCTCAAAAATAGAAAAAGAGGCCAAAGTGCACATACTAGACGAGACTGAGAGCTTACGTGTTACCAAGGGGATGGCGACTCTGAGGATACACTATTGGGGCTCAAAAGTTTTTAATTCTATCTTAACTTAAATGCTTAATGTACGTAGGGGCCTTATAGACCGGTGGCTGGGTTTAAGTGGACAACAATATCGGCAATCGCGGTTTTTGCGTCTATCTGAGTTTTAAAATAATCTATATGTTTTAAGACCATATTTTCTGATTATGATTCCATTGCAAATATATTTTCGGGACGAAAAAGGTTTAAGTGTGGGGATATTTGATATGGTCTAAATTATATATATTTTTATATAAATATTTCCTATACTTTTAAGTGCTTTTGAGCCAAGTTTTTATTGAATATTATTATTATTTGGTTCATGTGTGAGTTTAATGGTTTCATAAGGCAACGGGCTAAAACGAAGTATGTTTAGTAATCTTATGACCACAAGCTAAAATGACAAATTTGGTATTAATGTGAATTTAAATTAAATTATAAGAATGAAAACTAAATAAAACAAAATAAAAGTCATTCGAACGTTATTTGTGATATCAAACAACTGGTTTACTAGATTAATTATTTTATTGAGTTTTAATTCAAACCACCACATAATGAAGTATATGTCAGTACGATGTTAAATTGACATCAATTTTTTATGTTGAATTATGAAGGCTATGTGAGATCCGTGCCTTTTAAGAATATAGCAAGCTTAATTTGAGAGTGGAGATTAATGGGCTGTGAGGCCCATCACATGAAATCAGTTTACAAATCATGTCACCGCCATATATATGTATATATATTTTACGAACGCCAGATTGGAAAAAAAAAGTCAAAGGGGGGATCGGCCCTGTTCAGTTTATTGGGAGCCGGCTACGAACAAGAATCACAACTAGGGAGAGAAGAGCATATCGGTTCAACTAGATAGTGTCCGGGTTCAACACCTACTCATCTAAGCATCATTATTATTTGGTTTGAATTTATCTTTTCGTCATGAACTTATTGTTTGAACCTATTTATTATCTTTTGGTCTTGAGTATGGTTGTTGGCTAAACCCTTAGACTGCCTAGGCCTATGATGAACCGTTGATTGACGTTTGATTTTATTTGGGATTTGCTTTTCGTTATGGTTTTATGAATCAGTAAAGAGTTTAATATTATTTACTCGATGCATATGTATGCTTGGTTTTATTTGGTGAATTTTATTGTTTCACAGTTTTCTTGGTGATTTTATGTCATATCATAGGATTCTGTCAGGTCATTTACAATGTGTTCTTTACTAGTTTGTGATTGATTTACAATAAGATCATACAAACAATATTATTAATCAAATAAATAAAAGTGTGCGGCTAACCTAAAAAGATGTAAGGTGATAGGTTATTTGATAGGTCTTGGTTGATTAAGATTGCTAGATTTAGTTCTTCGTAAGGAGTCCGTCTAGGTTTGACTTTTCAGCTTTGTCAATTAATGTCGAATAAATTTATTAAGCTGCCTTTGATTTCCGCGCTGTAAGGTAGGATTTCATTTTAAAGGTACTCGTTCATAATTAATTAGATAACCGTAAGGAAGTTTAATATTAAAGCTGGTGTTTTTAAGAACTTAATAGAAATCCATAGGCGTCTTCTTGAGAAGGGTCAGGGATCCTGTTCGGGTTTTCTTTTAAGTGAATATTTTATGATCCCAGTTCCATAACAAGCATTTTCTGATTAAGTGATAACTAAAACTTTGGGGATTCTAGCCTAGGTGGTTTTCCATCATTATTTGAATTAAGTCCAGGTTTAAATCGTCTTTAATTGTTAGTGGTTAATTTAATATTAGTTTTTAGTAACCCCCCCCCCCCAATAATAATAAATAAATAGTCGTGTCTGTAGTTAAGTCTAATTTAGCTAGTTTACATAATGAAAAGAGCCTCGTGGGTTCGATATCCAGACTTACTTAGTTGTACTAGAGTCGACCGGTTCACTTGTCGATTAGTAGTTTAAGTTAAGAGTCTAGAATTATTACTTAGTGTCTAGATTAGCGTTTATTTTGTTAATAATTATTAAACTACTTTTAGCACATCAACAATTTCGACTATTTGGTTAACAATTATAGATTTACCGTTAGTGAGTTCTATAGCAATAGGATCTATTAGTTCACTAACCGGCAAATTTCCCAAGGGTAAAAAGTTATCAGAAATAAAACTTCTATTGGCACCCGTATCAAATAACACTGAAGCATACTGATCATAGACTATGAATGTACCTGTTACCACGTTTGGATCTTGTCGTGCTTCACCCGATCCAATTACAAAAGAACGTCCCCTTGATGGATTGGATGTCGATGCTTGATTCTTTAATGCAACTGCACCTTGGTTCAACTTGGGGCAGTTTATCTTGATGTGTTCCGTACTGCCACACTCATAGAAAGTACGTGGGTTCGTTATAGGTCGGGTATGTTGGATTGGTTGTTTCCGGATTGTTTGGGGTTGGGGTTGGGGTTAGGGTAGTTGTAGACGGCTTGGTCAGGTTATCTGAGATGGTCAGTTCATAGTGATTACAATGGTTTTATAGTTAGGGCATAGTGTCCAACCTTCCCACATTTACGACACACGTTTGATCGACAATCGCCTACGTGATGATAGTTACATTTCCCACACTTTGGCCAAGTACGTTTTGTATATATCTTGTTTTGCATCGGAGTTGGTCATGGCATAGTTTTGAGTCATTGGACGCGAATGATTAATTTGTTGTTTCCATTATACCCTTGTTCCATATTCAGTTCGTTTCGTACCAGATGATACCCCTGGTATTCTTAATACAATACTTCTAACAAAATCAAATGCAACAATGCCGGCTTGTGACACGGAACTTTCAAAAGTTTAATGGGCAACTGAATTGACTATGCTTCTCACTTCTGGGACAAACCCCCAATTATAGCACTCAATGTGCTTAGGTTCCTGGGTAGCAAGCCATCGCACTAAACGGGCCAATTCATTGAAACGATTGGCGTACCCCAAATGATCAACTCCTTTCATTCCCAAATTCCATAATTTGTGTTCCAGTTTCTGAACTTCGTTTCTCAGGAAAAATTGTTCCGGTACCATTGTATTAAGTTCCACCTAAGTCAAACGGTTAATTGCTTCTTGTCCCGGGGTTTGTACAATTGTGTTCCACCACATTAAGGCATGGTCTGTGAATATACGAGTAGCATACACTATACAATCTGCCAGACAATTGCTAATATTGGTGACCTATTTAGTCTTCTCAATCCATTTACCAATCCGTTCGGTCCTTCAGTTGTAACACCCGTTAACATCCGGTTTAAAGCTTGTAAAGTATGTATACTTCTCGGGAGTTATCCGGCATTTCTCGATGACCATACCATCTTTCCAGTATGTTAAATTCATTTAACTTTCCACCCAAGTTGCCTCACACTTCATTCTTGAGGGACTAGGATGTAAATTGTTGTTTTATATCATAAAACTAACCCTAACCCTCCCCCCTTCTGCGATCGGCAGCTTCTTTAGCCCCCACACCCCCGATTTTTCTTTTGTGCAGCCAAGGTTAAGGTCCAAAACTCCAATTGAAGGTTAGTACTATGTCCCTACAAGTCTTTTACACCTTAATTGGTCGTAATGGCACGCGTATTGATCGATTAATGGCTTGTTTTAGGCTAACCGGGTGGCTGTCCAATTGAGCATTTCCGGGACTGTTTTGATTGAGGTTTTTGCACCAAAATCTTCCTAGGTATGTCTAGTAACATACATTAAAATCATGTTCATTGGTGTTCTTTTGATTGGTCAACTAGTTGTGGTTTGAAAGATTGTTTGCGGTTAACTAGAATTGTTGATTGTTGCGTTTAACGCGAGGATTTAGTGATTAACGACCAATTCAGCTCCGGTGAACTTGGTTTGATGTACGGGATTTTGAAAAATCATTTTTATAAGTTATGAGGCTGAATTGGTTGTCAATTACTCAAATGGGTCGCTACAACGCGCATTTGCGTTTATTGAATAATTGGTGCGTTGTACTTGCGAATTACCAACCCATTCGACTTGTGTAGCTTCGTGTGGACTTGTTGGCTGTGAATTTGTCATATTGGGTCCACACTGGGCTGAGTTGGATGTTAATTCCCTAAACAACTTTTAAACGCGCGTGCTAGTGTCACTTGGTGCTTCCGGGGGAAATTTGGGAATTCTTTATTCCCGGGAGTATCTAAGGGTCGTATTGGTGAATGTAAGGCCCCGGGGGCTCTTATGGTTGAGTTTGATGAGGTCGAGGCTTTAGGAAACTCGAACCATGTTTGAACATCTCATAGGATAAACGAGTTCTTTCGAGGACATTAGTAATGATTGTGTGTATACCGACAGGCGTTTGAGTTGTTGGGATACTTCGGAGTTT
The DNA here is from genome assembly GCF_021521415.1 of Bidens hawaiensis. Taxonomy (NCBI): domain Eukaryota; kingdom Viridiplantae; phylum Streptophyta; class Magnoliopsida; order Asterales; family Asteraceae; genus Bidens; species Bidens hawaiensis. The sequence goes on along the minus strand of NW_027505928.1, from coordinate 52,174 downwards.
TCTAGCTCGTGGTGAACTCGTGCCTTGTGTCAGGTGAGTTCATGATGCCCCCTTTTACTCTTTTTAAGTTTTGGGCTAGCATGCACACCTAAGCGATTTTGCTTGATGAATTATTTAATATATTTTGGATGGGCTTACTTGTATAGGGTAGGCCTTGAGATAATATTATTGTTTGTTGTGTGAATGTTTATACATATATTATTGTATGGCCAATAATTGGCGATGTTTAGTAGTCGTTATCGACTGCGGATGTTTACGTATGCCTACTTCGTGTTTGCATAAGTTGGATGAGATGTTATGTGTTTGGGTTGTATGTGTGCTCGACCCTGATGTTATTACTTGGATGATATATATACATATATATAGAGATGTGATTATGAGGAAGTATATATATAAGAATGATTATTTATTTATGATGATGGCCTAACTGTTATATCCCGTTTATTTTAGAACTTTTGGAATGACTATTATGATTATTATTATTGATGTTATTTATAAAAACTTGAACTCACTAAGCTCAAGATGACTTTGTGTGCATGTTAGTGTGAGTTTCAGGTTAGGAGGAAGATGTATTACCGCTTGGACGTGCACGGAGCTACTTGGACGGTGAAGGGCATACATAGACGGAAGATTTAAATATTGAACATTTCTTTTTAAAATTTTATCAAATACATTTAAATTGGTTTTGGGCATAATTCCCGAGTTTTGGGAACTTATTTTATTAATTAGGGTTTTTCGCTGAATTAAACTCTGAATTGGTGATTTTAATGGGATTAACTTTTTTTAAGTTAAGTATTTTTGTAAGTATTTTGTATGAATACCAACTATAGGATTCCCGGGATTCGGGGTCTTACAAGTTGGTATCAGAGCCATGGTTCTAGGGATCCGAGCATCCCCGAATGCCTGGACTCAAACTGTAAGAGAAGAGACTAGTATGCCCACCGCAAGTAACTGCACGCCAAGAGGTAACTTTAAATTGTTTAGTCATTCCTTTGAATTTTAAAGTTCCAGTATGTGATTAATTGTTTAAGTGTTAGATAGAATGCTAATGTGGTTACGGGCAGGGGGTGATTAGGACGGGCGGGTCAAGTAAACGACTAATTACACCTGATGAACGTCATTAGCATTTTACCCTTACCTTACATGTTCTAATTGCCACTTGTACTTGACCGTGTTAAAACTCTAGTCTTTGTAGGGATAAGTCATGGATAACACTCGTGTAGCTAAGAGAGGTTGTCCTAGTCTTTTTGGTCGTGGTCATAAGCCACGTGCCGAAGCCGAGAGTGAGATCCCTACTTCCCAGCAGGAAGAAAACCCGATTCATGAGGAGGGGGATAACCCCGCCTTAGATCCTGCTATGCGCGCGGCTATCACGGATGAGGTTTACCAGGTGCTCCATAACGCTATTCCCAAGATCGTTGCTGAGGCCGTTAGGGCCATGAAGGAGTCTTTGGTTGGAAAGGGTTAAGATAAGAAAAGGAAGGGTAAGGAGACGCAGGTCGAGGAGGAAGAGGTTTATGTACCGAGTGAGGATGAAGAGGAGGTTCGTGCTATTAGTGTATCTACTCGAGGTTGTTCATATGGTGATTTTAAGAAATGTGATCCTCCTTCTTTCGATGGTACCAAGGATGCTTTGGCAGCACATCAGTGGGTGAGGGAGATGGAGGCCGTTCTGAGAGTGAGCAAATGCAAGGGGGATGACATGGTGACCTATGCTACTGCCTCGTTTCGTTCCGAGGTACTATGTTGGTGGGATAACTTGGCGCAAGCTATGGGTGATCGTTCGATTAGGAGGATGACATGGGATGAGTTGAAGAAATTGGTTCTTGATCATTTTTGTCCTCCGCATGAATTGGATAAGATGGAACAGGAATTCTTGACCTTGGAGGCGGGTATTTTGACTCATCGAGAGTATACCACAAAGTTTAACCAGATGGACCGTTTATGTCCCGATTTGGTTACTCCTGAAGCCAAGAGGATAAAAAAAGTATGTGAAGGGGCTTCCGGAAGATATTCGTATGGGTCTGATGACCACCAACATGAACTCTTTTCACTCGGTGGTTACCTTAGCAGGTACATTGTATGATCAGAGGGAGAAGTTACCGCCGAGCAAGACTAGGAAGACGTGGAACACAAATTCGTACGGTAAGCAGCCCGGGGGAAGCAATTTTAATTCGTTTGAGAAGAAGGAAAAGACTGAGACTTCAGATGTTAAGAAGGATGCGGCGTTTGGTAATTGCTAGAAGTGCGGGAAACCGCACAAGGGGGAATGTAAGGTTGGGTCTGGCTCCTGTTTCCAATGTGATAAGGTTGGACACCCCCATTTCGAGTGTCCAACGTTGACTTATTTCCGCTGTAAGGGTGCCGGTCACTTGGCATCAAACTGTCCTACCAGTAAGGCGGGGGGGTCCGGTCAGGGGACTTCCTCGAGGGGGAAGGTGGAATAGAAACCGAAGGCAAGAGCGAGGGCCTTCAACATCTCCAAGAGAGAGGCGAAAGATGATGCGGATGTCGCTGTAGGTACTTTTCTTTATTCATCTTTATATTCCACCGTTATAATTTCTCATTCTTTCGGGATTGTATGTGTGATCGTGTAGCTAAGCAGTAGTGTAATATTATCCCAAGTACCTTTTTACTTGATGAATTACAGGCATCAGCTTATTTGATTCGGGTGCCAGTAGAAGTTTTGTGTCTACCGCTTTCCGTTCCTCGCTGAATAAATCACCTGAGCGCGTAGTCGATGTGTTTGAGGTTGAGGTCGTCGTAGGAAAGTCTGTTTCCGTGTCTAGGGCTATTCAGGGTTGTTCCATCGAGTTGTTTGGATATAGGTTTCCGGTGCGGTTGTACTTGATGTCGCTTGGCTGTTTTGATGTGGTGCTTGGGATGGATTGGCTGGCAAGTGTTGATGCTCAGATCGTTTGTGGTCAGAAACTTGTACGTCTAAGGGCCCCAGATGGGACCCAAATTACGGTCTTCGATGATCGGAATGGTGCGACGCCACATATTATATCGATGCTTAAGGCGGGAAAACTAATGCAGCGGGGGTGCAGGGCCTATCTGGCGTATGCTATAAACGTGAATACCGAGGTGGCTACCGTCGGTGATGTTCCTATTGTTCGGGATTTCACAGATGTTTTTCCAGATGATTTGTCATATGTGCCGCCGGATCGCGAGGTCGAGTTCCAGATAGACCTTGTACCGGGCGCCAAACCCGTTGCTCGAGCCCCTTACCGTCTAGCACCGAATGAAATGAAAGAACTTATGGTTCAATTGGAAGACTTGCTCGACAAGGGCTTCATTCGACCGAGCATCCACCTTGGGGTGCCCCCATCCTATTTGTTAAGAAGAAGGACGGTAGCATGCGGATGTACATTGACTACCGTGAATTGAATGAACTGACTGTTAAAAATCGGTACCCTCTCCCAAGGATCGACGACTTATTTGATCAGCTCCAATGAGCTAGTTGGTTCTCGAAGATCGACCTTAGGTCCAGGTATCATCACTTGAAAATTCGAGAAGAAGATATCCCTAAGACTGCCTTCCACACTCGTTATGGGCATTATGAATTCCTCGTGAGTCTTTCGGTTTGACCAACGCACCGGCTGCGTTCATGGATCATATGAACCAGGTGTGTAGGCCGATGCTCGATCGTTTGGTTATTGTGTTCATCGACGACATTCTTGTGCACTCCAAAAGCAAATCCGATCATGCCGGTCATCTCACAGAAGTTTTGGAAGCTCTGCGAAAGAACAAGTTGTATGCGAAATTTTCTAAGTGTTCTTTTTGGTTACGCGAGGTTCAGTTCTTGGGTCATGTTATTAACCCGAGTGGTATTTTGGTCGACCCTGCACAGGTGGAAGCCGTAAACAAATGGGAATCTCTGGGCTTGGCCGGGTATTACCGCCGCTTCATTCCCGACTTTTCGAAAATTGCTTCGTCATTGACCAAGTTGACCAAGAAGAGTGTTAAGTTCGTTTGGGGTACCGAGCAGGACGAGGCTGTTCTCGAATTGAAGAACAGGTTGACGCATGCTCCGATATTAGCGTTACCCGATGGCACTGACGATCTGTTGTTTATTCTGACACCTCTTACAAGGGGCTTGGGTGTGTTCTGATGCAGCGAGGCCGAGTCATCGCGTATGCCTCACGGCGGTTAAAGCCTCATGAGGCGAACTACCCTACTCATGATTTGGAGCTGGCGGCGGTTGTGTGTGCGCGTAAGTTGTGGAGGCATTATTTGTACGGTGTCCCTTGTGTTATCTATACCAACCATAAGAGCCTAAAGTATTTCTTCGAACAAAAGGAACTGATTATGCGGCAGCGTCGATGGTTGGAGTTGATTAAGGATTATGATCTGGAGACTATGTACCACCCCGGTAAGGCTAACGTGGTAGCCGACGCGTTGAGCTAGAATGAGAGACCGAAACCTATTCGTGTGAAATCTTATCAACTTATTCTTAAACCCGATATTCTGAAGCAGATAGCCAACAATCAGAATGAAGCTTTACAGGTGGAATGGATTATGTTGGAGCGTATTTGGGGTCAAGAAAAATTGTTGGAAGACGTCGGTGATGGGGTGAAGTATAAGGATGGGTGTTTATGGGTACCCAGGTATGGGGGATTCAGGGGTAAAAGATTGGATGAGGCACACAAGTCGCGCTATTCCATCCATCCGGGTGCGACCAAGATGTACCAGGACCTGAAAAAAATTATTGGTGGCCTGCGATGAAGTATGAGGTGGCTCAGTACGTGAGTAAGTGTTTGACATGTCTGCAAGTTAAGGCCGAGCACCAAAAGCCTTTCGGGAAACTTCAGCCCTTGGAAATACCTGAGTGGAAGTGGGAGCATCTTACGATGGATTTTGTGACTAACTGCCTCGTACTCCTAGGGGTAGTTATGACACCATTTGGGTAATCGTTGATAGACTGACCAAGAGCTCTCATTTCTTGCCGATCCGAGAAACTTTTAATTCCTAGCAGTTGGCCGATGTATTTATTCGTGAGATCGTTTCTAGGCACGGGGTGCCGGTATCTATTGTTTCCGATAGGGATACGCGTTTTACCTCCAGGTTTTGGAAGAAGTTTCATGAGGAGATGGGTACCAAACTTCTCATCAGTACCGCTTATCACCCGCAGACGGATGGTCAGTCTGAGAGGACCATTCAGACTCTCAGGATATGTTGCGAGCTTACGTAATCGATTTTGGTGGTAGTTGGGATCGTCACTTATCGTTTGTCGAGTTTTCTTATAATAACAGTTACCACGCCACAATTAGGATGTCACCGTTTGAGATGTTGTCTGGAAGGAGGTGTAGGACTCCAGTCTGTTGGGGTTCCATTGGTCAGAAACAGTTGGGTAGTTTGGAGGTGGTTGAGGCCACGACTGAGAAGCTCGATAAGATTAAGGCTCATATGAAGGCCGCTCAGGATCGTCAAAAGTCCTACGCGGATAAAAGGCAAAGACCTATTGTCTTTGAGGCTGGGGATGGGGTTATGTTGAAAGTTTCTCCTTGGAAGGGTATTATTCGTTTTCGTAAGAGGAGGAAGCTTAGTCCGAGTTTCATTGGTCTGTTCCGTATATTGTACCGTGTTGGTGAGGTAGCGTATAGACTGGAATTGCCCGATGAGCTCGCGGGGATTCATCCTACTTTCCACGTGTCCCATTTGAGGAAATGTTTAGCAGATGAGGAGGCCCATGTGCCTCTTGATGACATTGAGCTTGATAGTAAACTGAACTACGTTGAAGAAGCTATCGCTATTCTGGACCGTCAGGAAAGACGTTTGAGGAATAAAGAGGTTAGGCAGGTAAAGGTGCAGTGGAGGCACCGCAAGGGTTCCGAGGCCACTTGGGAGTCCGAAGATGAGATGATTAAACTCTATCCGCAGTTGTTCCTGTCGCATCGGGATTCGGGGACGAATCCCATTGTAAGGGGGGTGGACTTGTAACACCCGTTAAGTTTCGGTTTAAAGATTTTAAAGCTTGTAAAGTATGTATACTTCTCGGGAGTTATCCGGCGTTTCTCGATGACCTTACCATCTTCCCGGTACGTTAAATTCATTTAACTTTCCACCCAAGTTGCCTCACACTTCATTCTTGAGGGACTAGAATGTAAATTGTTGTTTTATATCAAAAAACTAACCCTAACCCTCCCCCCTTCTGCGATCGGCAGCTTCTCCAGCCCCCACACCCCCGATTTTTTTTTGTGCAGCCAAGGTTAAGGTCCAGAACTCCAATTGAAGGTTAGTACTATGTCCCTACAAGTCTTTTACACCTTAATTGGTCGTTATGGCACGCGTATTGATCGATTAATGGCTTGTTTTAGGCTAACCGGGTGGCTGTCCAATTGAGCATTTCCGGGACTGTTTTGATTGAGGTTTTTGCACCAAAATCTTCCTAGGTATTTCTAGTATAACATACTTTAAAATCATGTTCATTGGTGTTCGTTTGATTGTTCAACTAGTTATGGTTTGAAAGATTGTTTGCGGTTGACTAGAATTGTTGATTGTCGCGTTTAACGCAAGGGTTGAGTGATTAACGACCAATTCAGCGCGGGTGAACTTGGTTTGAAGTACGGGCTGTTGAAAAATCATTTTTATAAGTTATGGGGCTGAATTGGTTGTCGGTTACTCAAATGGGTCGGTACAACGCGCATTTGCGTTTATTGAATAATTGGTGCGTTGTACTTGCGAATTACCGACCCATTCGACTCGTGTAGCGTCTTGTGGACTTGTTGGCTGTTAATTTGTCATATTCGGTGCTGAGTTGGATGTTAATTCCCTAAACAACTCTTAAACGCGCGTGCTAGTGCCACCAAGTGCTTCTGGTGGTAATTTGGGAATTCTTTATTCTCGGGAGTATCTAAGGGTCGTATTGGTGAATGTAAGGCCCCGGGGGCTCTTATGGTTGAGTTTGATGAGGTCGAGGCTTTAGGAAACTCGAACCATGTTAGAACATCTCATAGGATAAACGAGTTCTTTCGAGGACATTAGTAATGATTGTGTGTATACCGACAGGCGTTTGAGTTGTTGGGATACTTAGGAGTTCTCTAGCTCGTGGTGAACTTGTGCCTTGTGTCAGGTGAGTTCATGATGCCCCCTTTTACTCTTTTTAAGTTTTGGGCTAGCATGCACACCTAAGCGATTTTGCTTGATGAATTATTTAAAATATTTTGGATGGGCTTACTTGTATAGGGTAGGCCTTGAGATGATATTATTGTATGTTGTATGAATGTTTATACATATATTATTGTATGGCCAATAATTGGCGATGTTTAGTAGTCGTTATCGACTAAGGATGTTTACGTATGCCTACTTCGTGTTTGCATACATTGGATGAGATGTTACGTGTTTGGGTTGTACGTGTGCTCGACCCTGATATTATTACTTGGATGATATATATACATATATATATATATATATATATATAGATGTGATTATGAGGATGTATATATATATATACATAAGAATGATTATTTATTGATGATGATGGCCTAACTGTTATATCCCGTTTATTTTAGAACTTTTGGAATGACTATTATGATTATTATTATTGATGTTATTTATTAAAACTTGAACTCACTCAGCTCAAGCTGACTTTGTGTGCATGTTAGTGTGAGTTTCAGGTTAGGAGGAGGATGTATTACCGCTTGGACATGCACAGAGCTACTTGGACGGTGAAAGGCATACGTAGACGGAATATTTAAATATTGAACATTTCTTTTTAAAGTTTTATCAAATACATTTAAATTGTTTTGGGCATAATTCCCAGGTTTTGGGAACTTATTTTATTAATTATGATATTCTGCTAAATTAAACTCTGAATAGGTGATTTCAATGGGATGAACTGTTTTTAAGTTAAGTATTTTTGTAAGTATTTTGTATGAATACCAACTGTAGGATTCCCGGGATTCAGGGTCTTACATCGGTACAACTAAATTCGATAGGTTTGCATGACGTGAAGGGTTTAAGTAAGTATCCCTGCCACTTGGGATTTGCATTACTACCACCATCATCGCGTTTGGCATAGGATTAGCATTCATGTTCGTGTTGGTATTGGTATTCGGTGTAAGATTATTATTTATTGGCGTACTATTTTGGTGGGGGCTATTACCCATAGCTGGGTTAGTATTTAACAGGGAGTAGTATTTGTAGCTGTATTAGTATTTAGCAGAGGAATGATATTCACGGTCGTATTAGTGCTCGGCTGTCGATTTATATTCATAGTTGCATGAATGCTGGCAGTGACTTGCGTTACTATGGTCGGAATCACCGCCTACATTTGTCGAGCAATCATTTCGGCCACATCCGCCTCATATATCGTATTTGCTTTCTTCATGGACATTCTATAATGATAATCAATTGTACCTCAATTAATACCAATTTCACCATATAACTCATCGTAGAGGTAATCATGATAATAAATACATAGGTATACCAAATAACACATCTTTATTACACATATCTATTGCTGTACATATATACCAAAAATTAGCACATAGAGTTAGTATGATAAAGGTCAGTGCTTGCATATGTGTATCAAAATTTGTCACTAGTGAAAAGTAGACTTAACCCAGTATGGGCCAGTGCTTATAATAGTAGATCTAGAATCATACTCCATCTTAGCATAGCATACCACTAGATGTATGCATGAAGTATCAAAAGACTGTATACAATAGTATCATACCATATCTATTCATACACAGTAGATCTACCATATACTAACCAACACCAAAACTATAATCACCACGATACAACCCCGCGATTGGGTTGTCACCCTACTCAAACACCATCAAGAATACGTATCTGGCTGCTGTAAATTTAAAACAATCTGCTATAACGTCAGAATGCACTCGTCCTCTGGCTGCCACTAGCTATGGCTATGGAATGATCTATCAGTTGTTCAGTTAATACCCCTAACCATGATGGTTCTACTAAGTGTGAAGTTCCTGACCGGATGCATTCATGCCCCATACATAGTGAGGTACATCATCAATTTGAGGGTGTGAGGTTTCTCCCCTATGGTGAGTCTATTAGGGTGGGGGAAAGGTATGATCGGGTGGAGGTACTCGCATACGGCGGTCTGTCAAGTTCTATGGGTAGGTGGGGTCACAGTGGTCAGGTTTACTAGTGGGGTTGGAGATCTATGGGCTCTAACTGGGGAATTGTACCCACTGGTAATCTATTTGTGGTGTCTAGGTGATAATCTGGGAGGGTAACTATCACACCTAAAGCTTAATAAGTCAGGCCCATCACTAGATACCTCTATGGGGACTATGACATCTCCTGAACTCTCAGTTAATCCCTCGTCCTCTTCTTCCTCCAGATCTTCCACCTCTATCGGTAATACCAGTTCCTCATCAGAACAAGATTATTTGATCTCAGCATCCCTCTGCACAAGGGTTATAGGAATAATATTTCTCGATAATATTAATTATAGTAAGGTATAACATTAATTATAATAGGGCTTAACATGAATGATAGTGAGGTACATACACGTATTCATACATATTAGAGCAGGTAAACACGTATGCATAATATATATATATATATATATATATATATGTTTTGGTTCATTTCAGAAGTGTTTCTTAGTGCGAGAAGTGCGAAAAGAGATTATAACCAATCACATGATTTCTTTTTTAATTTATGATTATTTAAATACAAAGGTATGTTCGTAAAATATAAAATGTGTAGTTTGTAACTCATACTCATTAATGGTTTAATTAATGATAAAATACTAACAAATGATAAGTTATTATTATTATTATTTATTTCATCTAAAATTTAAACAATTAAAATCCATTTAATTTAAAATAATTTTCGTCTAACACATGGCAAATTAATTTTTTTTATTTGATCTCTAATGTTAAGTGTTTTTATATTTTTTGTTTGATTTTAATCAACTAATGTAGTGTAGGCTTATCTTATGTAATGTAGATAAAGTTACGTAATCTAGTGTATGCATGCTTTCAAATTTTGTGTAGTCATAACTAATATAGTGTAAACATATCATATATAGTCTTGGAAAAACTAATATAATGTAGGCTTACTTTCAAATGTTGTGTAGTCATAACTAATGTAGTGTAGAGTATAAAATGTACTGTAGGCAAAAACTAATGTAGTGTAGGCACACTTTTAAGTGTTGTATAGTCATAACTAATGTGGTGTAGACATATCATATGTAGTGTAGGCAAAACTGATGTAATGTAGGCTCACTTTCAAATGTTGTCTAGGCAAAACTAATATAGTGTAGGCAAAACTAATATAGCGTAGGCACACTTTCAAGTGTTGTATAGTCATAACTAATGAAGTGTAGATATATCTAATGTTTTGTAGGCAAAACTAATGTAGTGTAGTGTAGACACGCTTTCAAATGTTATATAGTCAACTAATGTATTTTAGACATATCTAATGTAGTGTAGGGACACTTTCAAATGTTGTGATGTTATAACTAATGTAGTGTAGAAATATCTAATATAGTGTAGGTAAAACTAATATCATGTAGTCACTTGAGACAAGTTGGTATATGTTTTTATGTATCATGTACATGTATTAAACCAGCATATTAGTAAATCAATTATTTTATTATGAAATATAATAAAAGAATTTTAGCCTTGAATATTATTAATCAGCGTACTATCAAAATTATTTTGAACTCAAAAGAAAATACTACCCAATTAGATGAACTGAAAAAAAATTGTTTTCAAATGATTAAGATTGTGGAAATAAAAAAATTATGGATGAAAATTTCTAGCTAAAGAAATACCAAGAGAAAATTTGGAGTAAAATTAAAGATGGTCATTAATGATATCCATTTCATATTAAATGCCTACTTTTTGATGGCCAAATTACCCTTTCTTATTAATAATCTTGGACTTTTTCTTTCATATTTATTACAAGTTTGTCATTTGTTTTTTTTTGGTAAAGGGTTTTACCCGGTTAAATTCATTCCACACAACCAACAAAGTACAAGTAATATGACAAAGTGCCATATTAGTTCTCATGTATGATAAAGTTTGTCATTTGTTTTTATAAACCATTGATTAACATATTGAATGGTTCAGATGTATTTCTCGCACTTCTCGTTATAATATCACTTCTCGAATGATCCATCCCCTATATATATATATATATAATTGGCATTAAATTTTATACACGTATGTTGCCATTTTTACATATCAAAGTGTTCCGCGACTTCTCCCCAAATTCCCTCTTGCAAGCAAGTCTGTTATTATGTTCGAGACTATAATAATTCACTTGCCCTTCGAGTTCATCACGGTAGTCATCACAATATATTATTAATTGTTACTTAGATTCCCAGAGATAATCGAGCCTACGGTTATATTTTAGGCATCCTAAGGGATAACCTAATTCTTTATAACCAATGACTCCAATACCAACTTCTGTCAAACCCGACTAGCAATAGCGGAAGCGTAAAACAGGAATGTAACAGACACCTCTGGTATAAACCACATTATTATAAAGAAACATTAACAAACTAATTTACATAATATTACATTATTCTAACTCCGGTTACAAACTAGGCGATACATAACTTAAACCAGTTCGTTAGACCGCTTTATTCCTTTCTAGCATACTTGCATCTGTTAGCATCGATCACAACTCGGGCACGTAACACAAAAGATCTCATACAGTTTTGTCATACCCCGACTAGCAATAGCGGAAGCGTAAAACGGGAATGTAGCAGACACTTCTGGTATCAACACATTGTTTATAAAGAAACATTAACAAGCTAATTTACATAATATTACATCATTCTAACTTCAGTTACAAACTAGGCGATTCATAACATAAAACAGTTTTAGATCGCTTCATTTCTTTCTTTCATACTTGCATCTATCTACATAGCATCGATCACAACTCGAGCATATAGCACAAAGATCTCATTCCAATTTAGGTATACCTGAAAAGCATGTTAAAAAGGGTCACCTACGAATAGTGAGTTTCATAAGTTTAAACGAAATCCGATAATGGTATTCATAATAATGATAATACGTATTCATATGATGTAATTATGCTAAGCCACAAGTGAAACCCTGGCAGCGCTTAATACCACGTGGCTTCCCTTGCCACGTCATCCTCTGTGGCCCCCTTCCGCCCACAATAGGTGCCAAGTAGCTATGCCTAACACCACATAGCGTGTATGTATCAATATATGGTCATGTTTAATTGCAGTAGAAACCGGCATCCGCGCCAGACTCAATTGGGTTTGTCAAACCAATAGTACTATTCACATGCCACCGGCTCGCAGTTAATCACTGTTTTTGTGTGGACTTTTGTGTGTTAGCACTTAGATAATTCACATCATGCGTTTCCAGATAGATAGATATATGTATATACATTCTTTTCACCCCAATACAATTAGTACGATAAACGTTTATAGCTTGTGTGGATATAGCCTCAAACCGAATTGGTCTGTACGTCTAGTCTGGATATAGCTGTTACGCTCAGATAATGTCAGTAGACTTAGACTGTGACTTTGTACCATGTCTAATGTTCCAAATCGGACTTGGCTCAATTTCACCGTTTCACATGCTGGGTCAAGTTGGTCTTTTAAGCGTTTCAAAAACAAGTAAGATCACAAAAACTTGAGTAAGTGTGTCGTTTGATAAAATGATTTAATTTATATGAAAATTCAGAGTTTAGATGCCTAGATTCGCCACAGGGCTCCTTTCTGTTTTATATAGACCGGTTTGGAGAAAAACAAGCACAATTCGCCCGAATTGTCCGAATTTACCTCAAAATGTTCGGTCTTACTCAATTAATATAAAAATATGACATTTGATCACTCTTGATACTCTATATCCCAGCAGGTACGTTAATCCGAACGTTGCTGGTTTTTTATCAGAATTTATATTTGTTTAACTTTCAAATTAGTACAACTTTTTATTCGAGCATCTTTAATTTACAAAAAATTACACAATTATCAATTAATAAGTGTAAGTTTTTATAAAAATATTTTTGAATATATTTACTTATTTATTAATTTATAAAAAATTCATTTTGAATGCTATTTTTAACCGATAAATCGTCCGTTTATACCAAACGATATCCAAAAAATCCAATTGTTTTCTGAGTAGTCAAAATAGCTTCAAAAAATCCCTATAAAAATTCCAGAATCAAACTGCTTGGCTAAAATACCTTCTTGAGCAATAAACGGTCGTTAAAACTCGATTAAACGAGAATCTAGAAATGATAGCTAGGCTTCTCCAATTGAACCCAAAATTTATGTGCGATCTTGTACGCATTAACTGAGTTCTCCACAAAATGTTATAATTTTTGGAGTTTAGTTATGAGGAAATTAAATAGTCCTGGTACTTAATTGTAGTTTAGTTGTCGTTTATCGAAGCATGTTTAGTTTGTAAAGCAGGTTTATCTTGGAACTTTTTCTACATATTTTAGGTTCTTTTTGAAAATTTTCTGCATATTTCAGGTTTGTTATGAATTTTTTCTACATATTTCAGGTATTTTTTGAATTTTTATTCATATTTTGGATTTTTTTTTCATATTTCAAAATTTTGAAATATGTTTTAATATTTTGTTTAAATTTAGCTTTTTGTTCGAAGTTTCTTGGATATAAGAGAAAATAAATATATTCGTTGGAAAAAATTTTCGAACCTGTGTTGCAAATCAGAAAATAGCTTTTGTAGGAAGTTTGCAACAAATACTTTTGTACGAATAATGTAAGAAAAGTTGTTGGAAAATGGTTGAAAATGATTTTCATGCATGTGTTTTTCCACGAAACTTTTTTTTTTGGAAATCGTAAGAAAGTGGGTTTTCCAACAAATTTTCAAGGAAGTTCATCGTAGAAACATGACTCATTTTCTATAGTGATTGTCATTGTTTTGTTTGTACTTTCTATTGGGCCAAGAACACACCCAATAAGGACGTTAGTAGGTATTACATCCGTTAGTCTAGAGCCCATTATGGTGGTGGGTAATTTGGTATCCATAGACCATAGCTAGGCACTACACTCACGTACATGTCCTGAGCGATTTTTGTATCATTTCTATGTTGTACTTTTAGTTTTTAAATTTATACTGTACTATAAAAAAAATTGGCCTAAAACAATCTTTATTTTACAAAAAAAGCTATATTAGGTGAAGTTGCATTAGACCTAATGCAACCTTTTTATGAGATAACGAACTTTTTCTTTCAAATGCAACCTTTTTAAAATGTTGCATTTGAAAAAACAGTTACATTATCTAACAAAAAGGTTGCATTACGTCTAATGTAACTTCACCTGACGCAGCTTTTTTATAAAATAAAAGTTGTCTTAGGCCAATTTTGTAGTAAGGATCCTATCCCATTTACCAAACGTGAAATTTACTATAAAATTGTGACTTATCAATAAAATTAATTTAGACGGTATTCTTGTACCAAATATATTATATTTGTTTTTATAGAAATACAATACATAATTTAGTTAACAAAGTGGTATTAGAGCATTCCCAGCCCATTTTCTACCCTATATCCATATATATCATATAATTACATTAAAATCACTGCATTTTTTATCTTCTGTTTAATTAAATAATACTTTTTATACCTTTATCATTATCTTTTCTCTTTCCTTCACTCACAACCACTTTTAGAAAATATTAAAAAATTATACGATATGAACAGTGAAACCTCAAATTTAACTTTCCACTATAACATTTTCTCTCTCATCTACTCACAACCACTCATAACCATCTAATCTAATCTAACTATTATATTAAAACAAAACATACTTTCTACATGGCATTTAACTAAGGTATCCACATAAGATTCCACCTCAACAATTTATAAAATTATAATTTACACATAATAACCTATTTAATTTTAGTACTATTACCATTTTTATATAACTACTAACAAAGTTATAAATATAACTTTAAATGTTGTATTAAATGAGTTTTTAGATATTTATTAATTATAAAATTTTATTTATCATTATTTATATCTTATGAATTCATATGGTATGCTATTATGCACATTATTAAATTTATTTATTTTTTGTTATATTTTTTAACCACCCGTGTATTACACAGGCTATATTCTAGTACCATATAATTTACAAATCCCCCTCACATAATTATAGGGAACGGGCTGAGAATTAAGAGCATTCTCATCCCACCCTCTATCCCTAAACCAAAAATTTCACTAAAACTCACTACATTTTCTCTCTCTATTTCAATTAAATAATACTTTTTATACCTTTTATCATTACCTTTTCTTTTTTCTTCACTCACAACCACTTTCAAAATATATTAAAAAATTATAGGGGGTGAACAGTAGCTTTTCAAATATACAAAAAAATCACTACTTTTTCTAAAATATAAAAACTTTTCACTCACAACACCCTGAATCACTCGCTAAATTATAAAAACACCCCTCACATTAAATGAGGGTTGGATGAGAATGCTCATAGAGCATTCTCATCCAACCCCTTATCCCTAAATAAAAAATTACACTAAAACTCACTATATTTTCTCTCTCCATTTCAATTAAATAATACTTTTTTATACCTTTATCATTAACTTTTCTCTTTCTCTCACTCACAACCACTTTCAAAAAATATTAAAAAATTATAGAGGGTGAGCAGTAACTTTTCAAATATACAAAAAAAATCACTGTTTTTTCTAAAATATAAAAGTTATTCACTTACAACATTCAAAATCACTCTCTAAATTATAAAAACACCCCTCACATAAAATGAGGGGTTGGATAAGAATGCTCTTACATCCGTTTGTCTAGAGCCCATTTCCACTGTTTATCAACTTAATAACGAAGTCTCTTAAAACCTATAGATCTAGGATTCAAGTCCCCGTAAGTAAAAGCAATTTGCCTTTCAAAACAAAATAAAAAATTTTACAAACATAAACCTAATTATAAAATAATATTGTGTGATGAATTAATTTAGTACGTAAAATTACTAAGGCCGGTGTTTAAGTGTTACATTGCTAGAAATGAAATTTTTTATATAAAAAGTGTGTTTAAAAAATGTTTATTTTCTTCTGTGGAATCACAAAGATATTATTGAAGACGGTGTTAAAAAAAGGGCCGCCCCAAAATTCCAAAAGACCTATGGGAGGGCTGAAAACAATTAAGAGAAGGGGACCAAAGACCTCATCCACTAAACATATGCAGCAAACTAAAATCAAAGCGGGGCACACATTGTCAAACTTATGATGCCATGAACCAGAATCAAACAAAACATTGCCAGACGACCAAATTATAGTGGAATCCAATAACGAGAAAACAAACAAAGTTCTCTTGAAAACATGAAGTTCAATATGTAAAAACTGTTGCTTACTATTTACTTTCCAAAAACACGGTCAGCAACAGCAGCCTGATTCACAAGTATTGAACGCAACCTTCATCACCAACACCCTTTTCTGCAGGGTTGAAAGGACGTATGGGCAACAAAAGACGGCCAGATCTTTCTTTTAGGAGGTGTTTGGGATTGCTTATTTTCACCAACTTATAACTTATTAACTTTTTGAAAAATAATAAGATGTTTGGAATTGCTTATATTGTGAGAGGAAAAGTTTCATAAGTTACACTTTTGTAACTTATTAACATAATAAAAAATTATAAGGAGGTAAAATAAGGAATCCCAAACATCCCCTTAGACAGTCTTACGATCAATGAGTCGCGTTATTTCATAGTTTGAAGACACATTTAAAGAAGGTTGTTAAATATCTATCTTGATTGCTTTTCGTAATAAAAGTGGGTCTTGGAATTATCATTCGTCAAAGTAAATCTAGCAATAGATGATATTAAAATGCAATTTCTTTTCTTTTTTATTTTCTAATTGTGTGATCACTCTTTGTAAAGTATTTGGATGTTACTTTTAAGGTGGTTACTGGTCAGGATTAGTTTTATAATTAAAACACGGACTGGCCCACTATCTTTCTTTTCTTTAATATATTTAAGAGAAGAATAGTTAAAAGAGGAAAACACTAAAATTAAGATGACGCATGATCACTTAAACGTGGTGCAGACAGAATCAGCTTCCATATAAAAGTTGAGCTATGATTAACTTTTAATGCTACGGTACTTTTGCTACGAAGGAATAAAAGGTGAAATTGGAATGAATCGTTTTAAAGGAATGCAATAACATATGTTTGATAGTTTTGTGTTAATCATCATTCCATGAGGGGTTTTCATTCTGTTAGGTGAGGTTTTTTTTTTTTTTTTTTTTTGATTTATTTATTTATTTATTTTTTTCATTCCTTTAATAAATGGAAAACTTTAGGAATAAGGTAGCATTTGGATGCAGTAATTACAGAAGGAACGGAATGATATTATCGTGAGAGAAAGAAAAATTGGTGTTTGGTTGCTCAATGAAAAGAACTCAACGATTACATATAAAATCTTATTTCATCAAAAACCATTCATCCCCCCCCCTTTTTTCATTCCATTTCTCTCACCATAATTTCTCAATACCACCACCTAACGACAACCACTAACGCTACCACTGCAACCACCATCATCTTCGTAGCCCCCACAATCACAATCACCGCCACTTAACCACCACATAACCACCACCATCGTAGTCATCACCACCTAAACATCAATGCTACCACCGCCACTCCCAACACCACCACCATCGCCACCGCATCATTGCCCTTGCCTCCTGACTGACACCACCACCGTTGCCACCGCCACCACAATTGTCGTCGCCGAAGTTACCACCACCATCGCCATTGCATTTTTTTTTTTGGTAAAAATTATTTTGAGATTGAAGTATTTTTATCATTTCTATTTTATTTCTACATTTTTTGTGGACATCAAACATCATAAACTAATAATTCATTTTATTCTCATGTTAACCGAACAAAATAAAAGAATGGTAATGATTCATTTTATTTCCTTGTCCATTCCATTCGTTTTCCCATTTCATTTCTCCTCCATTCCATTACGGTTTACTGATCTCATTGCAACACACTGTCCTAATACCTAGTTGTTATGAAATTTCATATTATTATTATTAAGAAGAAGAAGAAGAACAACAACAACAACAACAATAATAATAATAATAAAGTGATGAATCATTTAATTCCTATAAGGTAATCAAACATGACAATGGAATGGTAATGATTCATTTCATTCATTTGTCCATTTTATTACGGCGTCTATTTCATTCGTTCTTACACTCCATTACCCCGTACCAAACAATTAATCAATCATACCCACTATAAATCCCACCAATAGCAAAGCTATAAGTAGGGTCTGGGGATGGTGGCACACCGTGCCTCTATCCAATAAAATAGAGAGGTGGTTTCCAGAGAGACCCTCAACTTTAAAAATCATATGTATGGGAGAATATAAAAGCAATCAAAGCTCAATAGTAATAAAATTAATAATAATACTTGGTAATAATAATGATAATAATATATAGATATATTGAAATAATTTTGACTAATTTTGACGTTATTTTACTAATCACGTGAAAATAACGTTAAAAGTGGCGGAAGGTTAATCAGGCATCATGTGGTGGCGTTGATAGCCGAAAGACAAGGGCACATGCACCAATCAGCCGGTGTCCCGATGATTGAGTGTTATGTGTCTTATGTCCAAGGCTTGATTCAAAACTACTATCGAGCCGGGGGTCTCACCGGAAGCAGCCTCTCTATCCCTATGGGATAGAGGTAAGGCTGTCTACATCTTACCCTCCTCAGACCCTACCATAGCATTGCTATTGGTGGGATATACTGAGTAGGATAATGATGATGATGATGATGATATATTGAAATAATAAAATACAAAAAACAAACTACATAATATATGAAAAGAAAATAACATAATGGTGTGTGACCAAAAATAAGGTAAAGAGAAGCCCTTAAGGTATTACTTTCTCCCTAAAAAACATTAATCTTAATCCTACGTCTCTAAGAATTCCTATCCTCAACCATGTCCTCAGAGAGGTTTAGGTCTAGCAAATCATGCCTAATCTTCTCATCCCAAGTCAATTTAAGTCGGCCTCTACCCCTCCTCCCCTCTATAGTAATGCTTTCTTTGGATCTAAGAGGATTCGTAGTCTGTCTTGTCTTCATATGCCCAAACCATCTCAATCTCCGCTCTCTTATTTTGTCTGATGTGTTAGCTACCCCTAATCTCTCCCCAAACACACTGTTTCTTTCGATCTAGCCTTGTGCGCCCACACATCCAGCGTAGCATTCTCATCTCTGCTACCTCCATCTTCCGCTCGTGTGCCTTCTTGATGACCCAACGATCTGTTTCATATAACATTGCAAGTCTAACTGCGACCCTATAAAACTTTCCCTTTAGTTTAGTTAGGAATCTCCTGTCGCACAATACGCCTGTGGCTGCTCTCCATCTACACCATCCGACCTGAACTCGATGGGCCGCATAGCTGTCAAACTCCCCATCGCTCTGGACAAACGATCATAGATACTTGAACTTCGTTACTTGTGGAACCACTTGCCCTTCAATGGTGATCTGGATGTCCTCATTGTCAATTACTCCACAAAAACACAGTGGAGGTACTCCGTTTTAGAGCAACTAATCCTTAAACCTTTTCTCTCTAAGGTTGTTCACCACTACTTTAGTCTCATGTTAAGATCTTGTTTTGTCTCGGCAACTAACATAATATCGTCTACGAACATCATGCATCACGGGAGTGTCTCCTGGATCATCTTTGACAACTCGTCCAAGACTATTACAAAAAGAAACTGGCTTTTTTTTTTACAGGGGACAAAAAATGGATCATGTTAAAAAAAGGATGGGTCAAATATGGGGCAAAATTTGAGTCAGGCAAAAAACTAGATCCAAAGTCCAAGAAAATAAAAAAGGGAATAAGAATAAAATCACATAAAATGATTAACAAACTAACTCTATTATCTAAGCTAGTGATCAATTAACTAGTTACTGTCTATAACATATATCAAAACATTAAGATTTAAGCTCAACTTTTAGTGGTTTTCTTTTAAATAAATTAAATTTTGAAGGTTCAAATAATAATTTTTATTAAAACTGTAGGGTATAGATTCAAAAATCCATGCTTAGTTACCAGAGCTCATAGCAGTGCCCATCAATATCCCCGGTTTACTAGAACATGGGCTAAAATATGAAACATTTTGGTGTGTTTGCGGCCTTGCACAACCCTACAACCCTTCTTGTATGCTACTTATTACTTAAGAGTTAAGCCTTTGTTCTCTCAAGATAACTTTTAGATTGCATCATTGGGTTTATAAATTACATAAACAATATGACTCATTAGGCAAGCAATAATTGTTCATGCTGCTTATGATTACATCGAAACAGAAGGCAAGTGGGCAACAAGTTGCGCCGCTACCCCTTTTTGAATTGCATAACCCAATCTTTTAAAAACTACATTTGCGGATCTTGGAGTCATAACATTACTATGCATGACCCGTTGAACACGGGTAACTAACTCCACTTTTAGATATTTTTAGTTGTATGAAGATAATAAGTAAATCTTAACATAGTTATTAACATATCCAAAATAGTATGTAAATTTAACTTTACTTTTAGAATTTTTTTATTTTCGATTCAATAGGTTATTTGTTTAAAATTAATATTGTGTAATAGTTATATTTTACTATTCTATTATACAAGTTGAAGGGTTTTTTTTATTTATTTTAAAAAAAAATCACCAATTGAATAATATTTTTATAATCTTTATGCTGCCTAACTGTATGATTAGACTAACAATATTTGTGCCGCCCCTGTGACATTTGTCTTCTTCATTACGCGGTTTTGGTTCACAAGTCGTTGAACACCTTTAAAAGTCAACGTTGTCAACGTTATGTTAATAGACAAAAGGATATGACATGTTGACCTATGAGTTGGATTTGAAAACTATGTGCACCTAGTTACGTTGTACTTTTTACAAATTTTTGTTCTGAGTTTTCCTAAGGAACTATCTAACTGAGTTTTTTTAGACGGAATATCAATAATCTATAATGATTTTAATTTCTAAATATAATTCATTGAGAAAAACCATCGAAAAGGAAACTATCGTTGTGGTTAAATCCTTTAGTCAGGTTTTAAACTTAAGATTTTAAAATCTCAAGTTTTAACCATCATTTCCATACTATTGGGCCAAAAGTTCAGCAGCAAACTTTTATTTGAGTAATAGAGACTTAAGAAGATTATTATTATTATTATTTTTTGTTATAACTAATTACACAATTTTGATAAGTTATTATCTATATAATATATAACTAAAGGGTAAATTAATACACCCATTTTAAGTATTTTACAACTATTAAAGCATATAGTACTATCTTCATTAAGGGTATAAGGGTAATTTTCATCTTAACTCTCATAGTTACAATTTTAATCACTCAAATTTTATAAATTTAAATAATAGTTACAACATTGGTCCTTTAGCTTTTACCTATATATTCTTATAATTTCATTTTTAACCCAATTTACCCCACGATTAGTAAACGGTCATAACTTTTTCATACGTCAATATTTTTTTAAAAAATTTACACCATAAAAACAAACATTTTATTCTCTTTAATTTGATTACCATATTGTTATAGTTTTCGAAGTTAACAAAAATTGCATTGGGGTGTGTTCCGGTTTTGATGGTTTTAAATTAAACTTTCTCATCAAAAATCAAAATTGAACCATTGAAAATTGAAATCCGACCAAGGCAAACCATTACCTATAGTTGGGTTATGATTTGGTTTGTATTTCGATAATAAATTAAGTTTAAAATAAGAATTATTAATCTATCTATACATTCATTTCAAATTAAGCACCAACTGATACGCTATTTAAGAGAATCATAATATAAACAAAGATAATTTTGGTCACGTAAATTATAAACCTCATTGAAATAAATAGAAGACAAAATCATAACAAGAACAAAACCGACAAAAAATCATATCAGAATTTAGGCTAAACTAAAGTTATAATGAACAAGCTTACTCGTATTAAATAAAATTTGCTTAGTTGTATTTTAACTATATATATATATATATATAGGCAAAGTATAAAATGAAAACCCACTTGAGTTGTGAAAACCCTATGTAACATTGTTTTTTTTTGTTACATGTAATATATGTTGTAACATTTAATACAAAACATCGAAACATCAAAAAAAAAATGTTTTGCTATTTTTTAACATTTTTTTACTAATTTTTATATATGTTTTCATGAGAGAGAAAAAGTTATATTTATATTTACATTTTCTATTCACTTTAATTGTGGACCACAAGATTTAAACTTTAATTAAAAACATGTGGTTGAGAATGAGTTTATAGAGTTTTCATAACTCAAGTGAGTTTTCATTTTAACCTTACCCTATATATATATATATAATAGAACATATCTAATACCACATAAGTAAATAACTAAAAGTTCAAAATGCCTTCAATAGTTACGGTTAGCATCAAATCAACCGTGAAACCGAACCATCGAACGGTTTCACAGTTTCAAGCGAAACAATGAACACCCATAAATTTGTTACGTGATTACTAAAGAATGTGTTTCCCGCTGCATCTCTCGGGCACTCGTCTAGTTGTAAAAAATATGTGATTATCAAGTGAACCACACTCTCTCTTTCTTGCGAATAATATATTTCCTATTTATATTGTCACCGACACTTATTATTTGATTGCTGACGATTATAAAAAACTTTTTTGGTATTTCATAAATTTTAGATAATAGCTTTCAATATTTTTTTTAGTTTATAAAAGGGAAAATCTTATATAATAGTAACCAACTTTCAAAATTGTTCCAATTAGGTCACTGATGCATATTTTCCTCAAATCGGGTCACTAAATCTTCAAATCAAGTCTCACCGATTTTTGTGTACGTCAAGAAAGAAATGGATGATAAGATGTGGGTGTCGGAATTTGCAATATATGTAGTTAAATTTAAAATTTTAAAAAAACGTCAATTATATTAAAATTTAAAAATAAAAAATAAAATTCACGTCGCCACTCAACGTCAACTTTAAAAAAAAGATAAAAAGATTTCCTATGTGAAACAGAAAAGAAATTGGCTAAGAAAACATGTTAAAACTTTTAATTTAATCAAACACGAAAGTTGAGTGACCTAATTGAAACACTTTTTAAAGTTAAGTTACCTAATTGGAACGCTTTTGAAAGTTGGTTAATATTCTATTATTAGCTTTTTTTTTTCTTTTTTTGCGCTAAAAAGTGGTTCAAGTAAACCGCAAGTTTTCAGCAAATCCTGTTACCTCAGCGCGTCACATACTGAGATGACTGTGAAAGATTGCTATGCGACAAAACTACTTTTAATCTAACCTAGAAAAATGAATTTGCTATGACAGATGAAATCTATTGCAACCAATTGAAATATGTTGCACGAATCTAAAGTTTATTGCACTAAGATTAAAATTTGTTACGTCAAAAACACTTATCAAACACTAATTAACTGAAAGTTTTTTAAAAATAAAGTCTTGTGAGTTATGAAACACATTAGTCTATGAATAAATCAGTGTTTCAGCGATTGACGAAGCTCTATAGAGTTCAAATAATCCCATTAGTTAAATAGTAAAGTCATATTGATAGGAATTTTAATTATTAAATCACGACGCTTTTCAACCATATCCATTTATAATAATTGTGGTATTATATATATTGGATTAAGTATATTAAGTATATATGAATTTGACTTAGTGTATTATGTATATATTTTATTTTTATTCATTATACATATTTTATACATTTAAATATAAATATATATCAACTCACACAAAATCTTATGAATAATATTTCTCAATGACGTTGATGGAACCATAATTCTTTTATCTTAGTTTATAATATTTCGACGTACGTAATATACATAGAACTTATTTTACTGGATTGGATCACCGCAACGCTGTTTATCGGGTCGGTTGGGTTTATTAACATAACGTTGGAGCAAAATGAAATGCCCAAAATAGGTTCAAGTTGACCATAAATAAAATTATCTTAAACTTTTATAGTTTTATAAAGTTAGTAATAATCTATTGAATTAACGTGATTTAAATATTTTTACAAATTACCCTAATCATTTTAATATTTTTACAATATTTTGAAAGCACAGGCAGTAAGCACCACGCTTATTAGAAAATTTTTTAACAGTAGCGTTGTTATCACCTTTTTTATCACAAGTAATGTTGTCTTTAAAATCCTTTTAAAAATAATGCTATCTCCTATATGAATAGCGATTGATCTTTGAAACAATAGGTGTGTAAAAGAATGTTTGAATTTTCAAAGATATCACCATTAGGATTGACAATTTTTATGTTAAAGAAGTACAATGTAGCCATTATGAATAACAATTTCTATAGAAAGGCATTAGTAATTGCAATTTCTTATAAGAAAAAAAAAAGAAAGCAAAAAACAAGCAACCTGATATAAATTTTATGTTAATTTTATATGTACACTTTACAAGTTCTATATTTACTAAAAAGATATTTATAATCTTAAAATATTATTCAGAAGGGGGTTGCGGCACAGCTTGTTGCCCGTTTGTCTGCCACTTTGTTGTAATCGTTTTGATTTTAATGAGAATGAGGCACAACGATCATGAATTTCATTATTCATGAATTTCGTTAATGGATAAACCGTTAAAAAGTGAACTCTATACTATTGGATAATTGCTTTTGCTTCACCATTTTCAGTTTTCAATCTTTTTAATAAGAACTTATAATGCTTCGAAAATGTTTGATTATATAATTAGTTATATTTTCTTAAAACCAACAGATAAACTAACTAGTATGCCCGAAAGCCACATGCTTGCATGTTTGATACCCGAAGGGTAATTAGCCGACGAGTAATCACCTAGCGGGTATGGGACGGGCTTAAATAATTAGGTATTCCCAAACTCATACTCGATTATGTAAGCCCCTCCCAAACATGTCAAGCACTTGTCCGGTAATTATTCGTCGGATATCGGACATATCCACAAGTTTTTAGAATACCCCGTTAGTTTATTAATAATACTTGACGGGCATACCCAGCCAAAAACGTTTTAGATATCTCTCGTATTTGAAAAAATATAAATAATTATATAGTCAAAATATTATAAGTTCGGATTAAAAAGATTACAATACGAAAGATGGTGAAGCAGAAAAAGAAGCATCAAGACTTTCACATACACATGGAGTAGTATATTAATTAAGATATATTCAAATTATACATGTGATTACAGACAAAATTGAATTTTTGAATTTATTCATTAACAAAATTCCTGGATAATATTTTAAGATTATAATTCTTTTTTAGTAAATATTGTAACTGTAAAGTGTATATATACGAAATAAAGATTATGTCTTTTTTTTCTTTCTTTAGACATTGACATTACTAATGGATAACTATACTTTTTCTTCTTTCTTTCTTCCTTCTCTTTTTCTCTTTTTCTAAAATTGCCATTACTAATGGCTATATTATACTTTTTTATTTACAAAAATTACCAATCCTATGGCGATATCTTTGGAAACCTTTAAAATCTCTTACACACCCATTATTTCAAAGCTCAGTCGCCATTCTTATTCGAGATGGCATATTTTTAAAAGGATTTTGAAGACGGCATTACTTTGATAAAAAAAAGGTAATAGCGTCGCAGTACGTTTATAAAAAAATTCCGCTTATTAGGCTTGTCTTTTAAGAAGGAAAGATAAAAATAACCTCCGCCCATGGCCTATTCATATGTGATTTTGTCAGATATTTTTGCATAACAAATTAACTTTTCAAAAATATTTAAAAAATGAAAATTTTCGTATTACTTTTATATTATACACACTTTGTTCAAATTTGTAGGTACCTGATGATTTTTTATGTCACGTTCATCATTTTAAAGCATATTATTATATATAATAATTAAGAAGTTTGGCGACGTAAATGTTGTTTCACGTTGTTTGTTGGCCTTTTTATTTGATTTTTTATTTTAAATTCATGTCGGTTCGCTTCCGTAAAATATTGGATTTTTTTACCGTTGATACCGTCAATTATTCCCGCCAAATTTGCGTCAGCTCACGATCGCAACCTAAGGTTTTTTTTCCCGCGGGTTTTTTTTGTCCATCAATTCTAGACGAATTCGCGTCAGGTCACGGCCACAACGCGCATATATTTTTGGTTTTCGCCATGATCTTTTTTATGTTTGTTGTATTTTGAGTATTGACGAATTAACTTATTTCTTTAATTTCAAGTCAAATTGTTCCCGCCAAATTTGCGTCAGCTCGCAATCGCAACCTAAGGTTTTTTTTCCCGCGAATTTTTTTTTCGTCCATCAATTCTAGACGAATTCGCGCCAGCTCACGGCCACAACGCGCATATATTTTTGGTTTTTGCCACGATTTTTTTTATGTTTGTTGTATTTTGAGTGTTGACGAATTAACTTATTGCTTTAATTTCGGTTTGTAACCTGATACCAACCGAACTCGTGTGTTCACACCACAACACATGGTTCTCTGCGTACGATTTAGTGCTGACAACTTCGATTCCGACTGAATCCGCGTTAGTTTGCAAACGCAACGTGCAGGTTTTTTTTATCACTTTTTTTTGTCCCTCGATTCTAGAATCAACGAATTCATATTAGTTCGCAACTACAACGCTCGTGTTTTTTTGTTTGCCACATGTTATATTTGGATGTTGACGTATTTATGGTTTGTTTTATTTTTGGCTTCGTAACTAGATACCAACAAAAGTGTTATCGGTTCGTAACCGCAACGCATGTTTTGTTATGTTAATTTGTTGGATTTTTGCGTTAACAAAGTTAAATTTTTTATTTTTTTCCGGGTGGAGGGGGGTGGGGTTTATTACTGGTTTCGTAACCCGACATCGATCGAATTCATCTCGACTCGCAGACGCACTACATGATTTGATAAGTTGTACGGGTATGACTGTTGCGCCGGGAATCTTCCTAGTTACTAATATATATAAAGAGAAGTTTGGTGACGCTGGACTATGACTGGTCCATTTGGCAAGATTCCATTGGACCAAGTTTTGTTTTGTTTTTTTTTTGTTTTGGTTTGTTTTTTTGTTTTAAACTTTGATAATTTATGTTTGTTTTTTATTAGTTTAGTTCCAATACCAATATACTGTAACGGATGTGATAAAAACTTACATAATTTGCGTAGACTTAGCGCATTTTGTTTTAGTTATAGTGCCGTAACGAAACTGATCGAATGACAATTCTTTCTTTTTAGTCTGGTTTTATAACGAACGTGAAAAACCGAACCAAATTTGCATAGACTCACTGTCAGGGACCAACAACGCTCGGGTTTTACCAACGCTCGAGTTTCACTGACCAACGCTATCCTAATGTTCCATCTCAATTTTTATAACTTTTTTTTGTTTTAGTTTCCGTACAATAACACATGTAACAGAAACTAACCGAATTCACGTCAACTTACTATCTCAACACTTAGGACCGGTAATGCTTGTGTCTTACCAACGTTCGGATTTACCAACCTGCTCGGCGCAACGCGCCGAGTTAAAAACTAGTTTAAAATATGTAACACTGGCTTATCAGAGATTTTCACTAAATACAATAATTAAGTTGTTGATGTTAAACAACAAATATGTAAAAGAAACCGTTTAAACAATAATTAAAGTAGCCAAACGATACCATTAGGCTATGCATTATGGGCGCGGTGGGCTCCAAACACCGTAGAGGGGCGCGGTGAGGTGGGGCACAGAGGGGGGAAGGGTGGAGGGAACGATGGGCGCGGTGGGGGGTGAGGTGGGGGCCCACCACCAACAGCTATTAATATGACCGTTTAAAAAAAGTTAAATAATATAAAATACTATATATATATATACCATTCACACAATCTCTACAAACATCTCGTTCTCCTATTAAAACTTTATAAAATTTTCTCCTCAAATATGTCTTCCGACTCATCTTTCACACCTGACTTTCAGCCCGATATTGACGATATTTCCAATTCGGATTCAGAGGATGAAGCGATATTTAGTGTCGTTCTAGAGGCTGCCCGACTCGTTGTCAAGAATTGCAAAAGCTCACAACCACTAGAAAGACGACCTCATCTTCAACGGGATCGCGTAGGTGCGCATGACTGGTTGATGAAAGATTATTTTTCGCCAGACGCGACTTTTGATTCGGAACGATTTCGGCGCCGTTTTCGGATGAGTCGCCAACTATTTTTACGAATAGTTGGTAATTTAGAAAGCATTTATGCATTCTTCCAACAATGGGCGGACGCGAGAGGTAAACCGGGATATTCAACAATGCAAAAATGCACGGCGGCAATTTGTCAACTAGCGTACGGGACTGCGAACGACGCCATGGAAGAGTACTTACAGATGTCAGCGACAGTGGCTCGTGAAGCGCTTCACACATTCTGCGAATGTGAGTATTAATATTCTAATTATTTATTTCAAAACCGTAACATTTTAAGCATGAATTTCATAAAATTTGTTAAACTTAGGTATTCCACAACTATATCATAAAAAATATTTGAGGAAGCCGACTCAAAGCGACGTACAAAAAATATACGAGGTGCATCATCAAAGACACGGTTTTCCCGGGATGCTTGGAAGCCTCAATTGCATGCATTGGGAATGGGAAGCCTGTCCTATTGCCTGGCAAGGTCAATATCATCGGGGTGATCATGATGGCCCAACAGTTATTCTTGAGGCGGTTGCATCATTTGATCTTTGGATATGGCATGCGTTTTTTGGGACGCCCGATGCAAACAATGATATAGCTGTGATTAATGGGTCCCCTATTTTTGACCGCCTCACAGACGGAGTCTCCTCCGACATCTCATTTTCCACGAACGATGTCAACTACGAATATGGATATTATCTAGTCGACGGTATTTATCCGGAGTGGGCCACGTTGGTTCTTAGCTTTATGTGTCACACCCCGACCAAAGGCGGCGGAACATGCCGAGGTGTAACGATTGTCCATAAGCACATGACACTAATTAAAGTGACAGTATTTAATAAACTCATTTCAT
This sequence comes from Bidens hawaiensis, assembly GCF_021521415.1. NCBI lineage: Eukaryota > Viridiplantae > Streptophyta > Magnoliopsida > Asterales > Asteraceae > Bidens > Bidens hawaiensis. The sequence goes on along the minus strand of NW_027505928.1, from coordinate 23,229 downwards.
TTCACAACATCGAAAATGTCACATAACAATTATCCATAAAATAACCATAAACAAGATATCACAAAATATGGCAAATTGATATTGTTCATTTTTACTAATATCCTAAGGTCTTTGATGTCGTTTTCTTCACAATCATAAATCAACCAAGATGCAAACCTGCAACATTTCATAAAATAAAGTTTGTCAACACAAAGGTCGGTGAGCAATTCGTAAGTTTAATCATATTAGTATATAATAAAGATAGCCACAAAACTTGCATACGAAACGATAAATAAAAGTGGTAATTTGGATAAATAGATATCGCTAAAACACATTAGCGACACCTAGCTATAAGGGGATGCCAAATAGTTTAGGATTTTATAGTTATCGTTAATTGCATTACGTTAACGACACCTTGCTATAAGGGGATGCCAAATAGTCTAGGATTTTATAGTTCCCCCAACCAAAAGCGATAAACACATAGGCATATAAGCATAGAACACCAAATTGAGCAATTATTTAGGTAAAGTATACAACTACGTTTGTGGTTTAAGATTCAAATATAAAGCATTTTGTTGAATAAGTATGAAATGTCACCCCCAAAATAAAAGATGGAAAATGGGGTATGAAGTACTCACCTTCAAGTGGTAAACTTGAAAGATGATAATTTGGAGATTTTTCGGAACGACGAGTTTAACGCACAATGCCTAAAAAGAAAAGAAGTCTTGAATTTATAAAGGTTGTCTTGAAGGTCTTTAAACAAAATAAATGTTGAGAAATGTAAATAATTAAAGTTCAAGGTTTAAAATGTGACTATTTAAGAATTTATAATAATAACCCTTTAAAAATGTAAGTTTGCTCGAAACCGGGTTAAAGTATCTAACCTTAATATTTACTCAACCTATGTTAAGTAATAAGGTGGGTAAAATGCAAGAATGCAAATCCCTTTGGAATAAAGATACTAAAACGGGTTTTTTTTTATCGAGTGTTCGGGTTGTCGGTTCGGGTCTTGATAATTGGTCAAACCCAAAGTCAACTTTCCAAAATATTGAATGTTATGAGATAACTCAATAAAATTTAATAAGACTTAACCAAGTATGTAGTTCCATTGTTTTAGAACTAACAACGCACGTAAGCGAGTGTTCGGTTTTGTCGGTCCAAACTTTGTTATGAGATCAAGTTGGATCCAACATTTCCAAGTACTTAAGAAAATATTTAAAAATCAATTTGTAACTATTTTTAAAGAAATATACAAGTCTTGATGGCTAAAAAAACACACTTGTGTGTCTTAAGCGAGCAAGAATCGGTTTGGTTCGGTTTCCATCTTACAACAAGTTCATAGATGGTTTCCACATGTCCAAACACTAAATAACTTGTATAATAATGTACAAATAAAAAAATACCAAAAGTTAACAATAAAGTCTTTAAACAAAAGTTCGGTTTTCGGTTCGGATCGTGTTTCGGGTTAAGACCGAGGTAAGATTCTACAAACCCATAACCATAGAATTTGTAAAAATGATTTTAGAAACTTAGATCTAACACTAAGTATGTTTAAACAAACAAAACTAGTAACAAAGTTCGGTTTACGGTTTAGAGCTATTTACGGTTAAACCGAAGCATAGACTCTTAAAAACCCATAACCATGGAACTTGTAAACATGACCAACAAACTAAAATAAGCAAGATTAATATGTATGAACAAGTTATATAGATGTATATATATAAAGGACACGAAGTCCTCCATGAAGCCTTGCCTTATGGGGTCCGAAACCTCACCGACCGGAATCGGAGAAGTAACTACCAAAGGTAAACAAGGGGTGTATATTATATATATGTTGCACAACCATAAACAAGTATTAATAAGGCTACATAAACTAATTAAGATGAAAGACCAAAATCCTTCAAGAACACATAAGAAGATAACCTTGAATCTTTGATGTTTGAGAGAGTTTTTTTTTTTTTTTTTTTGGAGTTGTAGCAAGGGAAAATGAAGAGGAAAGGTGGTGTATATATAGGGTAATGTTGGTGGTCAAATATGGGTGTGAGACACAAGAGTTTTCATGCAAAATGGATCAAGACAAAAACACAAAACAAAAAAAAAATAATAATAAAATAAATAAATAAATAAATAAAAATAAAAATAAAGGTAGGATGTTTTCAAGACCCAACAAACAAGTGTGAAACAATATTATAACATAAATCCATCATTTTGATTATAACATAAGCTTCGGTTTACAAATCGGGTCGGTTTACATAATAAACAAATACAAAAACGAATACAAACAAAACCCGAAATTGACGAATGTCACATTATGTGCCCGACTGACGAAAAACGTCAGTATTTCAAGAAAAAACACGAGTCGACAAGAAAAGACATCGAAAGGGAATTCGGTGTATTAAAGAAACGTTGGTCTATCATTAGACAACCGGCTCGTTTTCTACAAATGGATAAGTTAAGAAACATAATGTACACTTGCATTATCTTGCATAATATGATATTGGAGGACTCGGGTAAATCAGTTTGTCAAGGCGAGTACAACGATGAGCCAGAGCCGATCTGTACACTAAACGAAGATGAGAAACTTGCTAATCTATTAAAAACACGAAAAAGGGTAATGAATTTCAGCCTTTGAACATCTTTGGAGTAATAAGCAAGATGACAGCAAGGACGATGACTAAAAATAGCTTTAATTTTTTATATGTTTTTTTATTTAATTTATTTTGTATTTTAGTATTATTGTATTTTTTTATTATTGTAATATATATTATTGTATTGGGTTTTTTGTTTAAAAAAAAAAAAGAAAAATGTTGGGCTTCGAAGCCCCCTCACCATAGAGGGGCATTATGCCCTGGTGCTTCGATGCCCCCAGTGCCCACGTAACGCTAACGTGGCACTGTGAAGGGGTTTTGAAGCCCCCACCATAACACCACCTTACGGCATTACCAACTTTATGGGGTCCCCTGCTTAATAAACTACTACCATAACTAATCACAGCATAATATGAATTTTTTTTATGAAACAGGTGGTTTCGAAAAAAAAATGATTTTAGGGATTATAGGTAAGTTGTTATATTTGAGATAAAAGGATAGGATGACACCTCAACAACCTATCATCTAAGGGGCCTTTTATATCATCAAAGGTGGCAACACATGTGGAATCCTATATCTCAAATAAAGGATTATGAATAAGATGAAGAATTTGTAAATTATATATGTTAGTATAAAAATCCTACTAAATAATAATATTCGTAATAATATAATAGCAAAACTCGTAAGTTAATAATAATAATAATAAATATTCAAACTAATTATAATAAACCTTAATAAGAATCCCAATCTATTTAGTTAAATATTTGTTATGTGTTTATGATTCACTTTAATTAAATACAATAAAATAAAAATATAATACAATATAAAAACTATATAGAAAAATACAATATTAGTAGCTGGCCAAGATATAACTAGCCTCAAAAAACAACATGAATTATTTTGAAACTTTTTACTTAGATCTTTATGGCATGTGATATATTATAGTGTCACATTTACCTCTAAGTCAAAATTTTCAAAATAATTCAAGTTGTTTTTAATTGTATTTGTTGTGCTGTATTGTATTATTTTATATAATTTGTATTATATTATAGTTTTATTGTTCTATAATTTATAAAAGTAATCATAAATATATTAAATTATTTTAACATATATAACACATAATTAAGTAAATAGATTGGGATTATTATTAACGTTTATTTTTATTATTATTACTTAGAATATTATTATTATTATTATCAAACATACTAATATTGTTATTATAATTATTACAAGTATTATAATTAATTTATGATTATTAATCATATTATTATTATTTTGTTGGTGTTGTTGTTGTTATTATTATTATTATTATTAGGATTTTTATACTTATATATATATTATAAATTCTTAATCTTATTTATAAACCTCTATTTGAAATAAAGGATTTCACATGTCGTGACACCTTACACCTTTAATGACATGGACGGCCACTTGAATAATATGGACCATCAGTGAGGTTTCATCATTATTCTCTATCTCAAATAATAACTTACATAAAATCACTTAAAATATAGTTGTGCACCTAAAGCCACTTCTTTTTTAACACACCTACCTATTCCAGCAAAAAACTCACATAACATGCACGTAACCACTAAAAAACACAAACAACAGAAATGAAAAACATGGTTTATTACAGCTTTATTCTATGAATCTTATTCCTAGGATATGATTGTATATTTGTATAAACAACTTGTAAATCATTCCTAAATCAAACTCGCATTCTCATCGATCAGTTAATAGCAGTGCAAACCCTACGGATTTCGCCTTGAGTCCCGGTTTTCACCTCAATGTTACCCATCTTAATCATCGATCTCCCGAACTCAACATTGAATGTCAATCCAAGCAGTCCCCTAACTCCAAGAAACCGTTGCACAAACCTCTGTGTCGTCGGGTCATTCCATAAAGCAGCGTCTGACTCAAGTACGCCACGCCTGTTTCTCAAGTTAGAGTAGTAGGAATTGTCGAATCGGCCTACGCTGCCTGTGTCTAAATCCACACGTCTTGAACCATCACCACCGTTGGGACACAGGCTTCGGAGTGTGGGGAGGAATGCTGTGTCGATAGTCGGGTCAGGTCCATTGGTGTTGTTGTAGTTGTATAGCCTGTAGCTAAATAACGCGCATGCTGCTGTCCCGATTGTATGAGCTCCTAGAAATTAATTATTTTATTAGCATGTGTGTTCTTGTTATCGTGATACGGGCAAATATGATAATACGAGTACAATATTTTTTGTGTTTAGCTTACCACTAAGAGCAACAAGATCTTGGGCGTTAAGACCTTTGTCACTAAACTTCCTGGTTTGGACACTAACAGGGTCGTTAAAAGCTGGCAGGTTTGCGGTATCCGCTGCCCGTGACACTAATCCATCTCTGCGGCCTAATGGCACTGGCCAGCCCGTTCCTCCGGTCTGCAACGTCCAAAAAGTTTAATAAGTACATGCTTAAAGCCAAATATATACAACTTATTCTTATTTCATCATAATTCATATAATGAGCTACTATTCACGCATGCAAATATTGTTGACTTTATTATCACTTATAGTTTAATAGTACGTTATTATTATCTCTTAGACATTATGTAATTTTAGTTTTGGAGATTTTGATAGTTGTTACTTACTAATGTTTTGTTATTATCCTTTTCATAGTAGAATTTGTATAAAAACCTTTGGTTATCAGTTATTTCTTTTTTTATTTTTTGAATGGCGAATTTATGTCATTTGTAAGACTTGAACCAAAAACCTCTCAAAAGTATCATTCACGATTTTGAATATTTTCGGTACCTGCACCACAGAATCACGGGCAGCGAGGGCAAGAATGTCAGCACAAGAGACCACCCCAGGACACGCAGTTTCGAGCTGTGTCTTTGCAGCGTCAATGACTTCAAAGCCTCTCAATAATGAGTTGGGGCCAGCGGTCTTCTCAGAAGAAGAACCATCGAGTAGGATTGAGGCGTCACAACCGTTAACAAAACAATCGTGAAAGAACATTCTTAGTAAACCAGGTGCCATCGTGGGGTTGTTGCGGATGGCGGACTGGACAGTTGATTGCACGATGGATTCTGCCCTTGGGCATGTGGTCCGGTAGAATCCGACTCGAGTGCCTTGGCCCACTGCCAAGGTCATTAAGGTGGCTAACAAGACAATAAACGATGTTTGTTTTATGCTTGAAACCTCCATCACTACAAAGATTTGTTTGTTTGGTGAATTTAGTGAAAGTTGTTTCGGATGTGAGGTTTGAGTAAAGATGAAGAGGTATTTATAGCGAAGTGTGGATAATGAAAACATGTTTAAAGTCAACAAACTCGGCAGTGGCCGGGAGATGCAAAGGAAGGAAGGAAAGGATCAGGAAGGAGTCAAACTTTCTGTTTATAATTTGATGGATACAGCTCACACACCCAAACATGCAAATTTCACGTTGATTTGTCTATTGGATGAAAATAATGCAATTGAATATTTACATTTGGTACGGTTACCACTTGTTTCATTACTAGTTTTATTAACCCCCTATCTATTTATAAGTGTTTATACTAATTTTGACGTTTTAAGCATAGCTAATATAAAAAACAGGGGCTGATGTGGTTCACAATTAGGGGTAGCCTGTGCTATCTCATAACTTTTCGTCGGCGGTGTAATTTTTTTTAGTCGGTTTTCATATTCGCTACCACTGAAAAAATAATACGTTACCCCTATTTGTTTAAAGCTCAACTAATTTAAAAGTTTAAATCAAATAAAGTCCAAACAAAGTTTATAGCCCAGATCAAATAAAAACCATTAATCTTTTTTTCTTTTGTTTGAACGAGAACATTAAACAGAAACAAGCTCAAACAGAAACAGACTCAACAGAATCATCATTTCTTTAAAATTCAAATCAAACAAAGCACAAACAAAGTTTATAGCCCAAAGCAAAGAGAAACCATTAACTTTTTTTTTTGAACGAGAAATATCAAACAGAAACAAGCTCAACAGAATCATCATTTTGAGGTTTAAGTTTTTAATATAGTTTTGGATATGCAAATTCAAGAATTTGGAAATAGATTCGGTGAGGTGTCAACTAGTTTGTTAGAAAATATGTTTGGTTTAAATCTAAAAGATTCGTTTTCCAAGTTTGACATGTCTAAGATAGTATCATTTTCGTAAATGTATCCAATTGATTTTAGTAATAAAGAAAGATAATATATTTCGAGTGATCGTACGACCTTTTATCACATTTTAAAGGAAGATATATGATAAATTTGCAAAAATTTGGTGAAATGTGTGACATTGTTCATGTAATGGTGGAAACCGAAAAACACTTTTCCTTTGGTTTATTGAAGCTAGCGTTGGCTTTACAGATTTGCACAACCGAATTTGTGATGAGTATTTGAACAATGCTTTAGTTTGTGCGGTCGAAAGATAAACGTTTGATAAAGTAAAAGAACAGTGTGTAATGGCTCATTTCAAGCTTCCAAAAACTGAAGAGGAGAAATTTGCACCCCATATGTTTAAATATATTTGTTATCATGTTTCTATTTTTGTTTCGTTTACATTGTATGGAATACGGTAAAAAAATTTTGAAAGTTACTTTTGAGATCTATGTCTAAATTCGCCACTGTCAAAAAATCATCAAGGAGGAACCTACCACTATTGGAAAACTTTCTTGAGTCAGGTTTCAAACCTAAGACCATAAAATCTCAAACCTTAACTATCCTCTTCGGGATTACTCTATAAAATAGTAATCAAGTTTTGAAATTGTTACAATCAGGTCGCTCATAAATTATTTTGTTCCAATCATTTCACGAAAGTTTTCTTTGTGTTCTAATCTTAGTTATTTTACCTGGATAGCAGGTTATGTAGTTTTTTTTTTAATTTTTAAATAGTTTGACATTGCAAAATATTTTTTAAAAAATTAAAAAAAAACCTAGATAACCTGCTATCCAGGTAAAATATCTAGAATTGGAACACAAAGGAAAGTTAGTGACCTAATTAGAACAAAATATATTATAGATGGCCTAATTGAAACAATTTAAAAACTTGGTTACTATTGTATAGAGTAATCTCATTGGTGAAAAAGGAATAAACATTCTCAAATTAAATATGTATTTTAAGTTAACCTTTTGCTTTATAAAAAAAAATCTATATTGTATTTTATCATAGAATATAATGACAATTTAACTTTGCTATAAAAATTTTCAAATCTTCACGATGACACCGTCTTCTTTTATAAAGTATTTGTTAGCATAATAAAATTATGTTTTTAAATATTTGGATATCAACAAAGGACGTCAAAAAATCAGTATAGTGGAACAAACCAATTTAATCAACAAATATTTAGACAAAAACATATATAGCGGTCCCGATGTTACGATAAGTTTGTGCCAACTATGGTGTAGTTAATAAGAACAGAATTTTTTTTTTGGTTATTATATGGTAGCTGAACGATTTAGAGAGTGTTTGGTTGCTTATTTAACTCCAAAAGTGTTTATTTACTTGTGTTTTTTACAAAAGTAGTTTTTTTTCTAAAAGTGTTTGGATTAACTTTTATGGTTGGAAAAACCATAAAGTAGTTAAAATGACAAATATTTTTTTATCTTTTATATATTTACTAGTTTTACGGATAATGGAGTATTCCAAAATAAAAAAGCAAAACAAAATACTTGGTTGTTTTGCTTATAGAAACCATCTTTTTAACTCATAACACAAGGCAAAAACGAAGTGTTTTTGTAATATCCAAACATACTTATTTGCTTATTTGCTTTTTAAAAAATAAATAAACAATTTTTAAAGCTTCACCAAACATGCCCTTAATCATGCGTTGACCCTAGAAGGTCTTGTAAAAATTATCACGTTTTTCTTTGAAATCTTAAGTTAACAATGCGCATAGAATAGGTGAATGTTGTGTTTAACGTTTCAACATTAAGGTAGCGTTTGTTATGCAGGAATGGAGGGCAGAATGGAATAACTCATTGTAAGAGAATAGAGAAAAGTGTGTTTGGCTGATCAAAGGAATGAAATGACCCATTGCCTCGTCCATTACATTCTCTTTAAAATATCCCAATTTCTTTCCATCTATACCCCATGTTTTTTTTCCATTCTATTCCATCTTTCACCCTACATCATCTCCACCACCCTCCCACCACCACCACCACCGTTGCCGCCATCAACCACCACTATTGTCGTCCACTGCCACCTGCCCGTCACCACCATCAGCCATTGCCCCCACCACTTACCACCACCACCCGCCGCCCATTGCCCGTTGTCACTGCTACCCACCGCCTCCACTTCCACCACCGCAAACTCATTGGCAACTTCCAATGTATTTATTTATTTTATTTATTTTCAGAACGATAAAGTATATAATTGTAATTATTTTATAAGCTAACTACCAATTCTACAATAAATAGCTTAGTTTAGTGATAAAGATGTATGACCCTCAATCAAATACTTATGGGTTTTAGTCTCACTTGAGACATGTGTGTAAAATATTTAGAAAAAAAAATTAGCTGTTAAAAAAGAAAAAAGAAACTACCAATTCTTTAATTATTCCATTCATCTTCCAATATTATGCTAAATAAATTAACCAAAGATTAATTTGGAATGAGCGATAAATAACAAACACAATTAATTTGCAAGAACCGTTATTTTCCCAGCAGGATCCAATTGCAATTACATGATACAACCAAATGATATAATGAGACGTAATAGAATGATTCGAGCCAAAGGGTTGTTCTCATTAACGTTTAACCGAATGATTATAATTCATACATACATACATACATATGGTTAAGCTTGATTCACCATGATGTGCACCTCATGGCGACTTATCATTCTAAAGAAAATTCTGCAGCATAACGTTGTTCATGGAAATGGTCATGAATTCTCTACTAGTCATTCGTTGGAAATCCTATTTATAGGCATACACACTCATATGCTTACATCACAAGCGTATGGGGTTATTCCCAAGAGAATGACTAGCCATACGCTGGCATATAAGCGCATGGGGTATATATCTAGACGAAACGGGTTCATACGCCTACTTCTAGGCATATGACTATTACAATATGCTTGTATGGCCCTATACAAACACACATTGAAGCGTATGGTCATATCCTATTACATATAATGCCTAAATTTCTTTTATAGCTATGGATAACAAATACTGCAAAACAATTTGAAGCAGGGGTGATGGGTTTGGTTCAATTGACAAAGCTATTGGAGTAAGGTGTTAGTGTGGTGTTGCTCCCATTTAAGTCAAGGGAGCACTCACAGCCCGTTCTCTATTTTTCTCTTCATATCTAAATTATAGAGAAAAATGCTAAGATATCTGTACATCTCATTCTCTATTTTCCGTATATTTCTAAATTATATAATAGAAAGTAATAGTAATTTTTATAGTTGATAGCTTACTATTCATCACTCTTTAGTCATGTTTAAGAAAGACAAAATACTACTACTACTACTAATAATAATAATAATATAAGTTTATGAATAAGATGGAGATAGAGAATGTAACGTGGGAGTTATATACAAAATAAACAAAATTTAGGGGGAAAAAAATGTGATTTCTATTGAATTACAAAGATACAGATGAAGAATGGAATATGAGAGCATTCACATAAAAAAACCCCAACATCTCATTCCCTATTTTTTTCTTAATCTAACTCATAAACTTTTATTTTATTATTTTTTCTCATTTTAATACATTCACGTAAATTTGATGGATGATGAATAGTAGTTTTTCATATATGAAAAGTTATTGTATAATTTTTTTTTGTTTTTTTATGGTTAGAGAAAATAAATGATGGAAAGAATGTAGTGTGTTTATAATAGAACTTTTTATATATTTTAAAGATAGAGTATGGTTTGATTGATGAGTTGTGAATGCTCCGAGTGCTTTAATTTTGCCATTTTAATAAGAGTTTAATTGAATCGGAGTTGCTTGTTCAATCCTTTCATTCATAAGGAGTTGGAGTAAATAGTTGTTTAGATTGTTATGAAGTCACTAGTCATATACTTATAAGCTGGGTGACACAAAAACACAACTCGAACATGATTTTAGATGGGTTCAACATAACACATCATAAAAAAATGTGAGTGGATCGGAGAATTCAATTCTCTTACCCAATTCTCTTACCCAACACGGCATTTCTGAAATTATTTTGATAATTTTTCTGGATGAGTATATTCTACCACCCAATTGCACACTTAGGACTTTTGAATTTTAAGTCATACCTGTGTGAACTTTTCCTACAAAATTACCTACCACTTAAAAACAAACATGGATTCTAAGAGAAGTATTCATTTTTTTAGCACTATAGTGGTTATGTATCAGCGTTCTTCTCAATCTAAACTCTTATTGGTGGATTTTTTTTTATTTTCTTCTAACTTGAATGGTTAAACAACACCATCTTGATTTCTATGTAGTTTTACGAGTTATATGTGTTGATCAGTTCTTTATATTAGTAATGGAAAAACATGATGATATAATAAAACGTATAATTATATGTGTACCTGTTATAGTAGGGAGAGTAGTAATCGTATCAGAGAAGGATGTAGACGACATGATTGTCAGCTTGGTCGAGTTCCCCTTTATGGTGTATAGTTAAGGATGGGGTTAGGGTTTTTGAGAGGGACCCGGTTTTAGGAGAGATAGATGAGGCACATGAATTTCTTATGTGAGTAAGATTGGGTTATGAAGCTAATTTATTCTCTCTATATACACATCCAAGGGGAAGCCCTTATTAGCTAGTAAGGGTAGTATGACCCATTAACAATTACCAAGCTAATATTTAATAAGGCATATTAATAAATTTTGATCTATTATTGTGACACCCGGTAAATTCCCAATCCCTTAAACCAAGTAATCAACCTAAATATTAGGTAATTATGTTATATGCGCCTTGCGCGAGCGCGCCATATTAGAAACAGCGCGTGCATTTGTTATGTGCGCCCTGCGCGAGCGCGCCATGTTAGAATCAGCGCGTGCATTTGTTATGTGCGCCCTGCGCGAGCGCGCCATGTTAAGAACCAGCGTGGGCATATGTTATGTGCGCCATGCGCGAATGTTTTGGCTTTATGTTTTCATGTACCTTAACGTTATGGGTTGACCATCCCGCATGATGCTAAGGCGGGTGCATCCTAAATCGTTTATGCGCGTGCGGAAGGGAACTAACCTCCCCGCATGGCGGGAACATTGAGAGCTAGTTTGTCTGAAGCTCCAAGATGGAATTGACTTCAACATAACTGATCACTATGTTGAAATACCAAGACCACCTGGAGAATCTACAAATGAAACTCAATGTCCCTAACTGCGAGAAGGTTACGCACCTACCCGCAGCAAAGAAATGTCCTTCACGCAGAAAGCTATGCGCACAAAGTGATACGCACAGAACACTTAGTCTATTCTCCAGACGTAAGGAGATTACTCCCGCCCAAAAGAAAACAGTAGCGTGTTTCAGAGATTTTCCACTTTTTACTGTACACTGACAAAAGTACCTGAAAAAGCACACTGTAACATGAAAAGTCAACTGTCAGCCACCCTATTCTCACCAACCCCAGACCTGCATGTCCTGACCAAATCAAATCAAAATCTTTTATCCACTACTCCACTTTTAAATAAATAATAATAATTTCCATACTTTATCATCATTACACCTAGATATGAAAAGATTACAATCCCCTAAAGCAAGGGATTGTGTTCCCTTGAGTTTGCCTATAAATATGTAACCTAAATTATCACCCAAACACACTTCAAACTTCTCTCTTAAGAACTGCAAACTTGCACTAAACATCTCCCAAGCATCCGTTATTTTCAATTCCGTTCCAGTTACTAGGTAAGCCGAGATTATAAACTTGAGATCGACTTTCCAAACCTTATATTCTCCTATTTCTTATATACTTCTTGTTATTTAATCGTATTCTAGACCTTCAATTCAAAGGCCAACACCAAGAAAACCCGAATCTCGATTAATCCCTTAACAAGAACCACAGGTGAGTCTCACAGCCCCTATTTTCACTATTTTCACTGTTTTTAAACTGTTTTCGGGGCGAGGGACACGTACTTAAATTACGATTTATCATGTTATACTTACAAGTTATGCAAACGATTGTGTTTAAATTATGTTTCATGATGAGCAATGCAAACGGTTATCTATGGTTTACGATGTATGTGCGCCAGAATTCGAGTAAGTGATCACTTTACCATTGGAACTCTAAGGGTAGGGACTGCTGGTTTGATCCACCCACTCGTAGGGGTCGCACCTCTTACACAGACGAGGGCCTAGCACGGGGCAGTACTATGGGATTGAGCCCGCTCGTAGAGGTCGCTCCTCTTACGCAGACGAGCGCCTTGTTTTCCGGCACAACGTCCGCGCGTAACCCGCGGGACGGTATTATTCGCTCGTAGTGGCAGCGCCACTTACACAGACGAGCATGATTTTTCAGAAGTGTCCGCGCGTAACCCGCGGGACGGTATTACTTATTTCGCTCGTAGTGGCAGCGCCACTTACACAGACGAGCACAGTTCACAGAAATGTTCGCGCGTAACCCGCGGAACGATTTTATCAGAATATGTTGATAGAACTATGTTTTACCAAGCATGTGTTTTAATGATGCTATCAGAATTATGTTTCAGAATGATTTGTATCAAGATTATGATGCAATACGATTTATCAAGTTACTAAAACTTGTGAACTCACTCAGTTTATACTGATTCAAATGTTTTTACGTGTCTTTCAGGAGATAACTAGGTAGCGCATGGAGTCACACTTAGAGCACCTCACGCTGAACATCTAAAACTAGCTTTTTGGAAGATTTTAGTTCTATCCCTTCGATGCGCGTGGTTGTTCCCGCCGCGCAAGGGGATATGGCGTGGAAATCTTCAACAGTTGTTATACTTGGATGTTTTTATGTAAATTTTAACAATGTAATGTATTTGTATTAAACATTTCATGCGCAATGAAAATCTTACTTTGTTTGCAATGGCCCGTGCTTAAGTATCAATTCCCACTCGCGCGCGCCCGGCTGTTTCCGCCGTTCAGGGCCGGGTGTGACAGATTGGTATCAGAGCACTGGTTATAGCGAACTAGGAAAAGAAGTTTTAACCTAGACTATAACCGTTGGGGAATCGCATGAAATATTTTTCAAAGAAAATATTTTCAAAAGAAACTATACACACACTTAGGAACACGGGTCACACAGTGTCTAGTGAATAAAGATAAAGAACATTATGTGCTCAGAGTAAATGCGCTAAGTTTAATATATTTTCGTTCTCTTTTAAAGCGAAAATGCCTCCAACTAGAGCCAAGGGAATCACCATGACACCCGAGGAACTCGCGGAAATAATCGCGCAGGCGATTGCGACACATGAGGCCAGCAAGGCCGAATCAAGTCAGGGTCGTCAGAACGAGACCCCAGAACCCGATTCAGGAGCCTTGGACAAAGGATGCTCCTATAAGACATTCATGGCCTGTAGGCCTTGGCCATTCAAGGGTACCGAAGGGGCCATTGGGCTCTACAACTGGATTGACAAGATGGAGACAGTTCTCTCCATTAGCAGATGTAGTGAGAACCAGAAGGTCCTTTACGCGACATGCATGTTCCAAGAAGCAGCTTCGTCTTGGTGGAAGCTTCAAGTGAAGACTTTGGGGCGAGAAGTTGCTCTTCACAAGACCTGGGAAGAACTGAAGGAAATGATGATGAGAAAGTTCTGCTCTCGCGCAGAAATCCAGAGTCTACAGCAGGAATTCTGGAACCACACCATGGTAGGAACGGATATCGACGCCTACACCAACCGGTTCAACGAGCTTTGCCAGTTGGTACCAGACATGGCAAACACGGAGGAAAAGAAGATCGAGAGGTATATTTTTGGGTTACCTCCTGTTGTTAGGGTTCCGCTCAACGCCGCAGCGCCTCCAACCTTTGATGAGGCGGTAGCGCGGGCCATCACCCTTACAAGGGATACGGTCCGTGCGGGTATGTTGACTACGCGCGGAAACGAGCAGCGAACCTCTGACTCCAAGAGGAAATGGAACTCTCACCACCGAGGGTCCGACTCCAAGCAGCCACCGTTCAAGAAGCAGGAAAGCGCAAGGGTTTACGCGATCCAAGCCGCGGAGCCATCAAGGAAAGGATACAGTGGGCCTTACCCATGGTGCAACAAATGCAAGTTTCACCACGAGGGTGAATGCGCGAGCGTCACGTGCGCCAAATGTAACAGGCCAGGGCACAAGACGGTGAATTGCCGTGCTAAAGAAGCTGGAGCCAATGACAACTGCTACGCATGCGGAAAGCCAGGGCATTTCAGTCGGGATTGCCCGCAAAGGGGAAACCAAGCTCGCGGGAGAGCTTTTGTGATCGGCGCGGGTGAAGCTAAAGAAGAGCCGAATGTGGTAACCGGTACGTTTTTGCTTAACGGCCATTTTGCATCTGTCTTATTTGATACTGGCGCTGACCTAAGTTTTATATCTGCTAAGTTTTAAAACTCCCTAGGCTTAGCAACCAGTAGGCTAGACACGCCTTATACTATAGAACTAGCCAATGGAAGGCAGTTATGCGCGAACGAAAGAACTGAACAATGTGTTATAGTCATGGGAGGTCACTGGTTCAATATTAACTTGTTGCCAATAGACTTGGGAAGTTTTGACATCGTGGTAGGTATGGATTGGTTAGTCGAGAACCGCGCGGAAGTTATTTGCCATGAGAAGCAGGTTCGGATCCCACTGTTGAACGAAGAAACCTTGGTAATTCAAGGGGAAAGAAGGGGAGTTGCGACAAAACTGATTTCGTGCCTAAAGGCGCGCAAGTGCCTAAGGAAAGGGTGCTACGCCTTCCTGGCGCATGTCGCAGAGAAGAAAGGAGATGAGCGAAGAATTGAAGACTTACCAGTAGTGCGCGATTTTCCAGAAGTTTTTCCTGAAGATTTGCCCGGATTGCCACAGCCGCGACAAGTAGAATTTCATATTGATTTAGTCCCAGGAGCTGCGCCAGTAGCTCGAGCGCCTTATCGATTAGCTCCATCTGAGATGCAAGAGCTATCCAATCAGTTACAGGAACTATTGGATAAGGGTTTCATACGCCCAAGCTTTTCACCTTGGGGAGCTCCAGTACTGTTTGTTAAGAAGAAGGATGGTTCCTTCCGGATGTGTATTGACTACAGGGAGCTGAACAAGCTGACAGTCAAGAATCGGTACCCTTTACCGAGGATTGACGACTTATTTGACCAGTTGCAGGGATCCAGTTATTATTCGAAGATAGATCTACGGTCAGGATACCACCAACTTAGGGTCCATGAGGAAGATGTGCCGAAAACAGCCTTCCGAACTAGATACGGCCATTATGAGTTCTTAGTGATGCCCTTCGGGCTAACTAATGCGCCGGCTGTATTCATGGATCTGATGAACCGCGTGTGCAAACCATACTTGGACAAGTTTGTGATTGTGTTTATAGATGATATTCTGATTTACTCTCGGACCAAGGCCGAGCATGAGCAACACCTGAGATTGATTTTGGAATTGTTGAGGAAAGAAAAGTTGTATGCGAAGTTTTCCAAATGTGAGTTTTGGCTTAGAGAAGTTCACTTTCTCGGTCACGTTGTAAACGAGAAAGGAATACACGTTGATCCTTCCAAAGTCAAGGCCATCGAAAACTGGGAAGCGCCAAAAACCCCAACTGAGGTGAGGCAATTCCTAGGACTAGCTGGCTACTATCGACTCTTCATTGAGAACTTCTCCAAGATAGCTCTACCACTGACCGCGCTAACTCAGAAAGACAAGAAGTTTGTTTGGGGCGAAAATCAGGAAACAGCATTTCAAATGTTAAAACAGAAGTTATGTAGTGCGCCAATTCTGTCTCTGCCCGAAGGGACGGATGACATCGCCGTTTACTGCGACGCTTCACATCAGGGACTCGGATGTGTCCTTATGCAGCGAGACAAAGTCATAGCGTATGCCTCGCGCCAACTCAAGACCAATGAAAAGAACTACACAACGCATGATCTGGAACTTGGAGCGGTTGTCTTCGCGCTAAAGATTTGGCGCCATTACCTCTATGGTACAAAGTGTGTAATTTTTACGGATCACAAGAGCCTTCAACATATATTTGATCAAAAGGATTTAAACATGAGGCAACGAAGATGGGTGGAGTTGTTGAATGATTATGATTGTGAAATTAAGTACCACCCTGGAAAGGCGAATGTGGTAGCAGACGCGCTAAGTCGGAAGGAGCGAATAAAAACGCTGCGAGTCAAGGCTCTAAGGTTGACCATTCACGCAGATCTCTCTACCCGCATCCGAGACGCTCAGCAAGAAGCCTTGAAACCAGAGTTTGTTAAAAACGAATCCCTTGGAGGTATGATTAAGAATTTGGAGATCAAAGAGAACGACACTCGATATTTTGCTAACCGCATATGGGTCCCTCTCAGGGGAGGATTGCGCGAGCAAGTATTAAACGAAGCTCACAAGACACGGTATTCCGTACATCCTGGCGCAGACAAGATGTACCATGATGTTAAAGCGCTGTATTGGTGGCCCAATCTTAAAGGCGCCATCGCGACGTATGTCAGTAAATGCCTGACGTGTTCGAAGGTAAAGGCTGAATACCAGAAGCCGTCAGGGTTGCTTCAACAGCCAGAAATTCCCATGTGGAAGTGGGAACAAATCTCTATGGACTTCATCACCAAACTGCCAAGGACACCTGGGGGTTACGACACGATCTGGGTTATTGTGGATCGGCTAACTAAGTCAGCGCACTTCCTGCCGATCAAGGAAACCGATAAGATGGAAAAATTAGCCCGATTGTATATTCGAGAAGTAGTTTCAAAACATGGAGTCCCAGTGTCCATCATTTCTGATAGAGATAGTCGGTTCACCTCAAGATTTTGGAGATCGTTACAAGGGGCTTTAGGTACTCGTCTTGACATGAGTACGGCATATCATCCCCAAACAGATGGACAAAGCGAGCGAACAATCCAGACATTGGAAGATATGCTACGCGCGTGCGCAATCGATTTCGGAGGTAGATGGGATACTCATCTCCCATTGGTTGAATTTTCTTACAACAACAGTTATCACACAAGCCTCAAGGCTGCGCCGTTTGAAGCTTTGTATGGGCGCAAGTGTAGATCCCCACTGTGCTGGGCTGAAGTGGGTGACAAGCAAATGACTGGTCCAGAATTGATCCAAGAAACAACAGACAAGATTTTTCAGATACGGGATCGCCTTAAGACAGCGCGCGACAGACAGAAGAGCTACGCAGATGTGCGAAGGAAACCGTTGGAGTTTCAAGTAGGGGATAGAGTACTTTTGAAAGTCTCTCCATGGAAAGGAGTCCCCCGTTTCGGCAAGCGAGGAAAGTTGAATCCGCGCTACATTGGACCATTTGAGATCCTGGAAAGGATCGGTCCGGTTGCTTATAAACTCCGTTTACCCGCCGAACTCAGTGGAGTTCATGATACGTTTCATGTGTCCAACCTCAAAAAGTGCTTATCTGACGAAACGTTGATTTTGCCGTTGGAAGAGATTCACATCGACAAACAGCTGCACTTCGTAGAAGAACCTATAGCAGTAACCGATTGGAAAGAACAAAAGTTACGCAGAAGCAGAATCAAGTTAGTAAAGGTTCAATGGAACTCGAGGCGTGGGCCTGAATTCACTTGGGAAAGAGAAGACCAGATGCGCATGAAATACCCACACCTCTTTCAGAGCATGGCTTCTGCCAGCAACGTCTCCTAAATTTCGGGACGAAATTCGTTTAACAGGGGGAGAATGTGACACCCGGTAAATTCCCAATCCCTTAAACCAAGTAATCAACCTAAATATTAGGTAATTATGTTATATGCGCCTTGCGCGAGCGCGCCATATTAGAAACAGCGCGTGCATTTGTTATGTGCGCCCTGCGCGAGCGCGCCATGTTAGAATCAGCGCGTGCATTTGTTATGTGCGCCCTGCGCGAGCGCGCCATGTTAAGAACCAGCGTGGGCATATGTTATATGCGCCATGCGCGAATGTTTTGGCTTTATGTTTTCATGTACCTTAACGTTATGGGTTGACCATCCCGCATGATGCTAAGGCGGGTGCATCCTAAATCGTTTATGCGCGTGCGGAAGGGAACTAACCTCCCCGCATGGCGGGAACATTGAGAGCTAGTTTGTCTGAAGCTCCAAGATGGAATTGACTTCAACATAACTGATCACTATGTTGAAATACCAAGACCACCTGGAGAATCTACAAATGAAACTCAATGTCCCTAACTGCGAGAAGGTTACGCACCTACCCGCAGCAAAGAAATGTCCTTCACGCAGAAAGCTATGCGCACAAAGTGATACGCACAGAACACTTAGTCTATTCTCCAGACGTAAGGAGATTACTCCCGCCCAATAGAAAACAGTAGCGTGTTTCAGAGATTTTCCACTTTTTACTGTACACTGACAAAAGTACCTGAAAAAGCACACTGTAACATGAAAAGTCAACTGTCAGCCACCCTATTCTCACCAACCCCAGACCTGCATGTCCTGACCAAATCAAATCAAAATCTTTTATCCACTACTCCACTTTTAAATAAATAATAATAATTTCCATACTTTATCATCATTACACCTAGATATGAAAAGATTACAATCCCCTAAAGCAAGGGATTGTGTTCCCTTGAGTTTGCCTATAAATATGTAACCTAAATTATCACCCAAACACACTTCAAACTTCTCTCTTAAGAACTGCAAACTTGCACTAAACATCTCCCAAGCATCCGTTATTTTCAATTCCGTTCCAGTTACTAGGTAAGCCGAGATTATAAACTTGAGATCGACTTTCCAAACCTTATATTCTCCTATTTCTTATATACTTCTTGTTATTTAATCGTATTCTAGACCTTCAATTCAAAGGCCAACACCAAGAAAACCCGAATCTCGATTAATCCCTTAACAAGAACCACAGGTGAGTCTCACAGCCCCTATTTTCACTATTTTCACTGTTTTTAAACTGTTTTCGGGGCGAGGGACACGTACTTAAATTACGATTTATCATGTTATACTTACAAGTTATGCAAACGATTGTGTTTAAATTATGTTTCATGATGAGCAATGCAAACGGTTATCTATGGTTTACGATGTATGTGCGCCAGAATTCGAGTAAGTGATCACTTTACCATTGGAACTCTAAGGGTAGGGACTGCTGGTTTGATCCACCCACTCGTAGGGGTCGCACCTCTTACACAGACGAGTGCCTAGCACGGGGCAGTACTATGGGATTGAGCC
The DNA here is from genome assembly GCF_021521415.1 of Bidens hawaiensis. Taxonomy (NCBI): domain Eukaryota; kingdom Viridiplantae; phylum Streptophyta; class Magnoliopsida; order Asterales; family Asteraceae; genus Bidens; species Bidens hawaiensis. The sequence continues at coordinate 3,440 of NW_027505928.1, read as the reverse complement.
CGCTCGTAGAGGTCGCTCCTCTTACGCAGACGAGCGCCTTGTTTTCCGGCACAACGTCCGCGCGTAACCCGCGGGACGGTATTATTCGCTCGTAGTGGCAGCGCCACTTACACAGACGAGCATGATTTTTCAGAAGTGTCCGCGCGTAACCCGCGGGACGGTATTACTTATTTCGCTCGTAGTGGCAGCGCCACTTACACAGACGAGCACAGTTCACAGAAATGTTCGCGCGTAACCCGCGGAACGATTTTATCAGAATATGTTGATAGAACTATGTTTTACCAAGCATGTGTTTTAATGATGCTATCAGAATTATGTTTCAGAATGATTTGTATCAAGATTATGATGCAATACGATTTATCAAGTTACTAAAACTTGTGAACTCACTCAGTTTATACTGATTCAAATGTTTTTACGTGTCTTTCAGGAGATAACTAGGTAGCGCATGGAGTCACACTTAGAGCACCTCACGCTGAACATCTAAAACTAGCTTTTTGGAAGATTTTAGTTCTATCCCTTCGATGCGCGTGGTTGTTCCCGCCGCGCAAGGGGATATGGCGTGGAAATCTTCAACAGTTGTTATACTTGGATGTTTTTATGTAAATTTTAACAATGTAATGTATTTGTATTAAACATTTCATGCGCAATGAAAATCTTACTTTGTTTGCAATGGCCCGTGCTTAAGTATCAATTCCCACTCGCGCGCGCCCGGCTGTTTCCGCCGTTCAGGGCCGGGTGTGACAATTATAATATAAATGATTATAATGACCATATATAAATATATATTATTATACATTTATTTCTTATATTCTCCCACTTGGCTAAGTAAGCATTTATTATGAGTATTAGATAAGCTTGATAAGGAGTTAACACTCATTTTAGCTTTAAAACTCAAACTGGAGCAGAGAAATACAGCCATTGAATTGAATATCAGCTCAAGACCCCCATTAATCATACTGCAGCCTTTATTTAAAACCTAATTAGTTATGATCAAAATTTTCAAGTAAGCCATTCAGAACGTTTGATTTGCATACTAATTCGTCTATATGTCATCATGCATGCAGAACATATTAAGAGACATACAAAATCAAAATTAAGGAAAAATTAATAATTAGTCATTCATAGTATGATACGCAAATGCTCATTAGTAATACCATCTTAATTATTAAGCGCTTACATAAGACTTATGGGTGATAGACTTTTAGTTATCGGATCCTTACACATATCATGAATGTATTCGATATGAAAATTTAGTTTCCTCATTTCGTTCATATACGAATAATTAATTCATATCGAACTTTTAATGCAACACCTCTCGAACTGTTACTGTTTGAGAAAACATGGTAGCTGACTTTATCAAAGTAAGTCTTCAATATATAATTTATATGAAGTTAATAAACTTATGAGTCAACTGATAATATTTTATGTTGTTATTACTTAGGTTATTGTTATCAGTTCATTATGATTTCTCCATGAGATAGATTTATTTGTTGAAATAAGAGTATATCCCGAAAATCACATTTTGTTATCTAGAATATATCAAAGTTTAGAGTAATAAATCGATTTGAGTGCTCATTTCTTCTTTTAAATTACAGTCTCTCGTTTCCTGTTAATATATTTCAATACTCTTTTAGATGCTTAACATTAATCTAATCTAAACATATCAAGTGTGTTGCAATTTTGAGTAGTACCTGAACGAGTATAGACTTAAAACTTATATAAGGCTTCTACTTAATGAAGCATAAGGAAATAATCTATGTGATCCTGTTATCCTCTAAAGTAGAGCAGTATTGTTTGTTACATGTGTAAGGAATATCTCTGAGATCTATTGTAACACCCCGGCTCAAGCGGAAACGCCCGAGTGTGACATACAGATTGTTCAAAACAATGTGACAATATTATAACTAATTCATTCATACTTCAAGTACAAAAGTTCAAACAAAGAAATACATTCAATAAAAGAAAAACTGAATCAACTTGTCCATTATTTTGTAACCTAAATCTAGTGTCTTCATTGCGCTTCAATCTCTAATAACCGTACCTGTAGCATGTATATAAAATAAGGTCAACTAACAAGTAGTTGGTGAGAATCACACAGTTTGATATAAATACGTAAAGAAAATTATACAATTCTATGAACATGTGTAAAATGCAAACAAGGTCCTTTACAGTTGGTAACAACCAACGTACTCAGATAAACGCAGGCAATGGTCCTTTTCAACTGGTTACAACCAACGCACTCAGATCGGGGGTCCCTTTTCAACTCATAACACGACGGATCCTGAGTGCAAAGGGGGGCGTATGATCATACTTATCGAAGTCACCACTTGAAATTGAATCAACGCAAGAAAGCAAATAAATACACAAATCCATAATACGAATTATAATTTGAATAAAGAATAACTAAGCAAACATTTGAATAAGATATACATGCTACCTCCAAAGTTGTAAAAGTATTAAAAGGGGGTGTGAGAAACTCACCTCGAAAATGAGGATGAAAGTTTGAAAGAGTCAAACAAATAAGGCGGAGAATCATGGTGGATTATCCTAAACAAGTAATATGTATGCTAGATTTTAACACAAGTCTAATTGGAAAGAAAATACGACAAATTGGGACTTAGAAATTTTGTTTAAAAATGAGTTTAACTAACATGAATTAAAGTTTATGTAAATCATTTGATATTTATTAGTTGAATAATGATTTATAAATGCATAATGAAATCTTATTAATATACGCTTAAAGATTAAAAACAATTTATGATTAAATATTTTGCTTTATTTTAGTAAAATAATAAAATCAATTTACTAATTAATTAGTTTAAAGGCTTTTACATGAATTATTTTAAAGAAATTATATATGCTAGTTTATGTTGAACAAAAATAAATAATAATTAATTATTTAAAAGATATGAAGTTAATTAGTCCTATATTAAAGAAAAATTAAATAAAAATAATTTTGTATAAATCATCTTATTTAAAAGAAAGCGTGTAAAAGTTTATGATCATCAATAGATCATACGATTTAGATAAATATATAATAATGCTTGTTCTTGCAAAATAACTAGGTTTGATCCAAGATTTAGAAAAATCAAAGTGTTTATCTTGGATATCCATGATCATAATGATTCTTAAAACCAAAATATAAGATTTTTATGATAAAAGTACCATGATCATAACGAATAACTTATGAACAAGTATGAACATTCAAGGTAAAATCAAAACAAAAACTATAAAATGTATGAAATCATAAAACTTACTTGTTAGTGCTCTCAAACTTAATAAAAAAAATATATTTGAGGTGTGAAAATGATGGAGGATTAGTCCTGTTTTTATAGTAAAATTTTAGAGTTGTTATGTTTATAGAAATTATGGAATTTAATCATGTTTAATATAATTAAAAACAAAAATTAAATGGTTTAAAAGGTTTTCAAAGTGTTTAA